>NC_133660.1:219022830-219127126 GCF_037893015.1 Macrotis lagotis
AAAAACATGGAAAATCAGGGCTAAAAAGAATCTTATAAAATAGAATGTCATAGCTAGGAGAACCATTATACAATTATAATATATACAAGGTTAGTTCTGGAAGAATTAGCAGAGCCCACAGATTATGGAACATAAAATGCTATTTGGCCATAGGGACACTGGAATATAGAATAGTAGGGCAGAGCCATGGAAACATAGAAAGTCAAGACTGGAAAAGACCTTCAGGGGTAATCTAGTCTGTTACCAAAGAGAATACTGAGTCCCAAATGAAGGTAACGGGATCTACTCCAAGTCAAACATTAAATTGGTATCAGAACCAGAGCTAAATCTCAGATCTTCATACCTAGTGACCAGTGACAATACTGATAAATAGTTAAGGTTCACAGAGAGCATGAAAACATCAGTCACTCAGTTATTAATGGGGATGTTGACAAAATGTCTTTTTTTGTTAGGAAAGTGGAAGTGTTATTGGCAATCCAATCTTGTCAAACCCTCACCTATGTCACAGGACCATTATATGACCTAAGTCCTGAACGAAAATCATTCTTAAAATCTACCTTTAGGATTTTTTTTTCTTTTGAAGAAAAAATAGAAATTTGTTTTTGGGAAAAAAAAGAAAATAAAAAAATGCCATTGGAATCTCAGGAACTAAATTCAAATTTTGATCTTGACATGAATTTCCAGAGGGTAAGTGGTACAGTGGATAGAATGTGAGACTTGGAGTCATGGAGACTCAACTCCCTGACTTCAAATCTGGCTTCAGACATTTACTAACTGTGTGACTTAACTCTGTTCAAGTTGTCATTTAACCCTGTTTGCCTCAGTGTCCTCATCTGTAAAATGAGAGGAAAAAGGAAATGTCAAAACACTTCAATATCTTTGCCAAGAAAATCCCAAGTGGGGTCACACTGAGGTGGATACAACTAAAAAATGCCTAAACAACAGCAAGCTATGATACCAGTCACTGTTCTAACCACTATATTACCTCTCTTACCTTTAAGGCAGGGCCAATAAAATTTATTAAATATTATGTTGGGCGCAGAACCAAGATGGCAGAGAAAAGGCAGCACCTCACCTGGGAGGGGGGTTTCCAAAACTCCTCCAAACACCTTTAAGTAACAACATAAAACAATTCCTGGAGCAGCAAACCCACAAAAGGATGTGGCAAAATGATTTTTCAGTCAAAGACGGCTTAGAAGATTGGCAGAAAAGGTCTGTCATGCTGGGATGATAGCAGAGTACAATACAGTACAGGTCACAACGCAACCTGGGCCCTAGCAACCAGAAGTAGATCTTGGGAGCCACTGAATTAGCAATGGCAGCAGTGGCTGCTTCTGAAGCTTTCAGCCCACAGATAGTAAGGGGGTTGAACAATTGGTCAAAAGGAGATTATAGGGGTCTATTTGCTAGGGCTAAGACTCTATTGCTTTGCCAGATCACAGACCTAGGTGCCAGTCCCAGGGTGAGAAGAAACACAAGCATACCAGAGTTTGTGGCTGCAGGGGAATGGGTACTGTCCTCACAGTTCCAGAGCAGAAAGAAGTGTTTGTGGTCATTCACAGATCAGAACACAAGTCACTAGAAAAGGAAACACACTTCTCTTTAGGTCATACTACACTGGAAGAACTGAAAACTTACAGGTCCCTAGAAGAGTCTCTTAAAACAGCTGCACAAAACTCCTAAAGCTTAGGATAGTGTGACCTCCATTCTGGAAGCAGAGCCTTACTTTAGCAGAGATAGAAGTCAAGAAACAGGTTGAGAAAATGAGCAAACAACAGAAAAAAATTTTGACCATAGTTTCTATTGTGACAAGGAAGATGAAAACACATAATTGGAAGAAGATAGCAAAGTCAAAGTTCCTACATCCAAAGCCTCCAAGAAATATATGAATTGGTCTCAAGTCATGGAAGAGGTCAAAAAGGATTTTGAAAATTAAGTAAGAGAGATAAAGGAAAAATTGGGAAGAGAAATGAGAGTGATACAAGAAAATCATAAAAAAGAGTCAATTTGTTGGTAAAGGAGTTACAAAAAAATACTGAAGAAAACAACATTAAAAAACAGAATAGTTCAGATGATAAAAGAGGTACAAAAGAGTCAATGAGGAGAAGAATGCCTTAAAAAATCAGAATTAGTCAAATGAAAAAAGAGGCACAAAAATTCCCTGAAGAAAAAAAATCTTAAAAGTAGAATTGGTCAAATGGAGAAAAAATACAAAAGTTCACTGAAGAAAATAATTCCTCAACTATAATTGAGCAAATGGAAGCTAATGACTTTATGAGAAATCAAGAAGCAATAAAATAAAACCAAAAGAAGGGAAAAAATAGAAGACAATATGAAGTATCTCATTGGAAAAACAACAGACCTGGAAAATAGAGCAAGGAGAGATAGTTTAAAAATCACTGGACCACCTGGAAGTCATGATTAAAAAATATCCTAAACATCATTTTTTGAGACATTATGAAGGAAAACTGCCCTAAAATTCTAGATCCAGAGGGAAAAATAGAAATTGAAAGAATCCTTCTGAAAGAAATCCTAAAATGAAAAAAAATCTCAGGAATATTATGGTCAAATTCCAGAGCTCTCAGGTTAAGAAGAAAATACTACAAGCAGCCAGAAACAATTCAAGTATCATGGAGCCATAATCAGGATAACACAATATTTAATAAGCTTCTACAATCAAGGGGTGGAGTGCTCAGAATATTATAATATGAAGGGCAAAGGATCTAGGATTACAACCAAAAGTCAAAACTGAATATAATTCTTTTTTTTTTTTTGCAAGGCAAACAGGGTTAAGTGGCTTGCCCAAGGCCACACAGCTAGGTAATTATTAAATATCTGAGACTGGATTTGAACTCAGGTACTCCTGACTCCAGGGCTGGTGCTTTATCCACTACGCCACCTAGCCACCCCTGAATATAATTCTTTAGAAGAAAATGAATAATCAATAAAATAGAGGTCTTTCAAGCATACTTGATGAAAAGACCAGAATTGAATAGAAAATTTTGACTTTCACATACAAGGTTCATTCCCTAATTGATAAATGATTAAAAGATCATTTTTAAAAAATTTAATTAGTTTTCAGTTGAAATAATCAAAGGTATCTATAGTCAAAAGGAAAAAAAGGCTCTATCTCACTATTGATTGGAGAATGTAAATTAAAATAATTCTGAGATACTACCTCATACCTATTAAATTGACTAATAGGCAGAAAGGGAAATCATAAGGTACTTAATAACCTTCATAAGGTTAAACTGCTTATATTCATTTATGGGAAGATGATGCTTATAATGCATAAAACTTTCTTACTGTTAAGGTATTTTGAAGGAATGTGTAATATATATTGTATATATATATATATATATATATATACAGAAGACAGTTATGAGTTGAATGTGAAGGGATATCTAAATATATGCATATATATACATATATATATATATATATAATTAAGGATTAAGGGGTGAGAGGAATGTACTGGGAGAAAGGAAAAAGGAGAGGTAGAATGAGATAAATTATCTCACATGGATAATGTGGCAAGATAAGAGGCAAGAAAAAAATTTTACAATAGAGAGAAAGAGGGGGAAGTTGAGGGGGAGTGTGTGAATCTTACTCTCATCATAATTAGCTCAAGGTGGAAATAACATACCCTTTTAATTAGGTATAGAAATGTGTCTTACCCTTCAGGAAAGTAGGAGAGGAAAGGGATAAGAGAAAGAGGTGATAGGAAAAAGGGTAGATTGGAGGAGGGGATAGTCAGAAGCAAACCTCTTTTGAGGAGAAACAAGTTGAAAGTAGAGAACCAAGAAAATAAACGGGGGAGAAATTGGATAGAAGTAATTATAGTTAGCAATAATAATTGAAAAAATGTTGAAGTAAGTTTCTCTGATAAATACCTCGTTTCCCAAACATAGAACTGAACCAATTTTTTTATAAAAATAAGTGTCATTCCCTAACTGATAAATGATCAAAAGATCATTTTTTTAAAAATTAGTTTTCAGTTGAAATACTCAAAGGTATCTGTAGTCATAAGAAAAAAGATTCTAACTCACTATTGATTGGAGAAATATAAATTGAAATAATTCTAAGATACAACCTCATACCTATTAGATTAGCTAATAGACAAAAAAGGAAAATAAACAATGTTGGAAGGGATGTGAAAAAATTGTGAACTGATTCAGCCATCTTGAAGAGCTCTTTGGAACCATGCCCAAAGGACTATAAAACTAAGCAATGCCACTGTTAGGTTTGTATCCCAAAAGAGATAAAATAGCAAAAAGGAAAAGGACTTATATGTACAAAAATATTTATGGCACCTCTTTTCTTGTGACAAAGAATTAGAAATTAAGAGGATGCCCAACAATTGGGAAACAAAATATGGTATATGATTATGATGGAATATTATGGCTCTGTAAAATGAACAGGATATTCTCAGAAAAACTTGAACTTATATGAGTTGATGTACAATGAGATGTACTGTGTACAAAGTAACAGCAGTATTGTAAAATGATTATTGTAAATAGCTTAGCTATTCTTAGAAATACAATGATCTAAGACAACTCTGAAGGACTTATTAAAAATGCTATCCATCCCCAGAAAAAGAACTTATGAAGTCTAAATACAGATTGAAGCATTTTTTTAACTTTATTTTTCTTGATTGTATTTTTTTGCAGGAGGGGAGTCTGTTTTCTTTTTCAAAATGACTAATATGGAAAGGCTTTGTATGATTGCCCATGTGAAATCTATATTGAATTGTTTGCCTTCTCAATGAGATGGAGTGAGGAGAGAAGAATGGAGAGAATTTGGAATTCAAAAGTTTTTTAATAGGGGCTGCTAGGTGGCATAGTGGATAAAGCACCGGCCCTGGAGTCAGGAGTACTTGGGTTCAAATCCGGTCTCAGACACTTAATAATAACCTAGCTGTGTGGCCTTGGGCAAGCCACTTAACCCCATTTGCCTTGCAAAAACTTCTTAAAGTTGTTTTTACACATAACTGGAGGAAAAAGAAAATACTAAATAACTTTAAAAAAATAAAGTAAAAAAAATTATGCTGCTTCTTAGAGATCAACCTATCTCCTGGGATCCAGGAGACAGATCCAAGTTTTGTGTCTATCATTTATGACCTTGTGGACAAGTCTGCTTTCTACGTTCCGACTTCTTCCTCTGTAAAGGCAGATTAAGTAGATTCATGTTAGCTTCCTGCTTGGTTTGTTGTAAGGAATATGAGCTATAAACTTCAAAGCAATGTGCAAATGTGCTTGATTGAGAGAAAAAGCTATAGCAGACTTCCCAGACAGCGTTTTGTACCCCACACTGGCAGAAGAGACCCTACAAATACACACCAAATATCACAGAATGCTTGGGTGTCTTAACATTCTCCAAATGTGTCCAATAATAGATGTTTTATTCTGGAAGATAAAATTACCTTTCTTTGAAGCTATTGCTCTGGGAAGATTGGGAATTGAAATAAAAGATTATTTAGCAAATGCTGTTCCAAGTTTGATTGGGTACTGTGTTTAATGTCATTTGTTTGCTTGGAAGTGGGACATTAACTATTGCTTGTGTGGGTTTCCTGTCAGCCAGGTCGATTGCTCTGTTCCATCTCTGTTCCTTAACTATGTCTTAATTGAAATAAAAGACTGGTATGCCAGATTTTTCCCTTCTATGGGGATGCCACCTGCCAGCTTCTAAAGATTAGGGGACAACTTCTACTTTGGGGATGTACAATCCAATTGCATCCAGGTTACAAAACATTTGTGACCCCTGGACAGTGGCAGACATTCTGTAAAGTACCATTTTGGGCCTTTAGTCATGAGAGCAATGAATATTCATTGTGTTTTATGGCCTCAAAGTCTCTTTTCAGGTGGGCAGTGTGTAATACAGTGGAAAGAATACTGACTTTGGAATCAGAGGTCCTGAGTTCAAATTCTGATTCCAATTTCTACTGCCTCTGCAACCTCAGATAAGCCATATAACTTCCCCAGGGCTTAGTCTCCTCATTTGTAAAGTGAGAGTATTGAACCAGACAGCCTCTGAAAAGTCTATGGTCCTAAGTGCTGTTGGTCCTCACAGAAACTCCGGATTGCACATATGAGGAAATTGAAGCAAATTGGTCTTTCTAAGGTCGCACAACTACTAAGGGTAGAACTGGGATTCAAACCCAGGATGATACCATGCTTCCTCTTTTTCATCATTATTGATATTTATATATAGCAGTTTATATTTAATGCCCCTTTGATATTTACAATCTAGTGAGGCATCAATTTACAGATGAGGAGATTAAGACTAAGAATGGCTTGCTTAAAATCACACAACAAATTACAATGATCCAAAATAATCTCAAAAGACTCATGGTAGAAAATGCTATCAGCCTCCAGAGAAAGAACTAATGGAATCAGAATACAGACTGAAGCATACTATTTTCTCCTTCCTCCCTCCCTCCCTCCCTCCCTCCCTCCTTCCTTTCTCTCTCTCTCTCTCTCTCTCTCTCTCTCTCTCTCTCTCTCTCTCTCTCTCTCTCTCTCTCTCCCTCTCTCTCTCTTTCTTTCTCTTCCTTCCTTCCTTCCTTCCTTCCTTCCTTCCTTCCTTCCTTCCTTCCTTCCTTCCTTCCTTCCTCTCTCCCTCCCTCATTCTCCTTCCCTCCTTCCTTCCTTCTCTCCTTCCTTCCATCCTTCCTTCCTTTCTTCCTTCCTTCCTGCCTTCTATCTTTCCTTCCTTTCTTCCTTCTTTCCTTCCTCCTCCCTTCCTCTCTCTCTTTTCTTTCTTTCTTTCTTTGCTTCTTTCTTTCTTTCTTTCTTTCTTTCCTTACTTTTTTCCTTCATTCCATCATTCCTTCCTTCCATCATTCCTTCCATCCTTCCTTCCTTCCTTCCTTCCTTCCTTCCTTCCTTCTTTTTCTCTTTCTCTTTCTTTCTTTTCTTTTCTTTTTTTCTTTCTTTCTTTCTTTCTCTCTTTCTTAATTTTCTTCCACAAAATAATAAATATAGAGATGTTTTACATGGTAACACAGAAGTAACCTATATTTGATTGCTCACCATCTCAGGGAGTGGGAAGAGAATCAAGGGAAGGATAGAATCTGGAATTCAAACTTTAAAAAAAATGTTAAAAATTGATTTTATGTGTAATTGGGGGAAAATAAAATATTATTTTAAATATCAAAGGGTAAAATACAAGCACTAGGAGTGGGATTTGACCCCATGTCTTTCTGATTCCAAGGTCAGTCATCTATCTATTATGCTACACTGCTAACTGCTAGTGATATTGCATTTTTAATATCAAACAGTGTCTGCTACATCTTTTTTTATCACAAGAATATATTTTCTCTGCTACTTGGCATAACTCCAAATTGCTTTCCAGGTGGATCAAACTCTTTTTGGAAAGAAATTTGGAATAATATCTATAGCCTGTGTTCTGTTTTAAAGTCCTTTCCTATTCTAACATTCTCTGAAGGATCTCTTTAGCTATGGAGAGACTATTATGTGAATATAAGAAGGCAGGTTTCAAGTTCAGGGAATCAGGGTTTGAACAAAATCCACAGAGGGAGGATGTGAGAATGGTTGCTTGGGAAATGCCAGAGGGAAAGCACATTAAAAGTACTAAGATTTCCAATCAACCCTGACTTTCAGATCATTTTGAGCTATGAAGCAGTGCCATTATTATCCTAAGTAAATGATAACAGGCAAGATGTAATTAATACCCTGAAGTTTCAATACTTGTAAGCCACCACCAGTCACAAAACCACAGAGCCCATACTTGGGAGCCAGAGTCAGAAATGTGAGTGCTTGTGGTATTTGCTGTCTCTATGTTTGTGTAAAGCAAGAAAGAATGAAAAGAATAAATACATACATTGTCATATATATCACCATTCATATAAAATGTTAATGTAAATAATCTACACTCACATTCAAGACCACATCTCTACCATCAAACAATAAACTGAAACATAATAAACTCAAAATGGAAGATCCAGTTTTTCCAGTTGTTTATTCACTATAAAACATTATTTGACTTGATAAAGCAAAAGCCAGTTTAAAGGCCAGTCAGTCACTCTTTGAAATATCTGTAGAATTTTTTTTATCTTGCTATATTCCAAACTTTTTTCTCTAGTCAGAGAGAGCTGTATGGGAACCATTTTCTCTTGAATCACCTACCTATCTTTTTTAAGTTTGGGTTGTGAGGTGTCTAAGGAGATTGCTCTTTTATAAGTATATAAAAATTAAGCTGTAGATCTCATTTTTCATCTGTAAGTTCCATAGATGTCTACAATGGGGTAGAGAAGAGGGGAATGACTTTCTCACAAGATTCTGAAGCACGTGGCCTGAATTCATCTTAGGAACAGCTAAGCGGTGCAATGGATAGAGGGCTGGGTTTGGATTTAGGAAGAACAGACTTCAAATAGGACCTCAGATACTTCGTAGCTGTGACCTCAATTTCCTCATCAGAAAAATCAGGACAGCACCTACTACCCAGGGTTGTTGTGAAGATCAAATGAAATAATAATTATAAAGCACATAGCACATGGAAAGTGATATATACTTTATTATTATTATTATTATTATTATCATTTATTATTATTATTAATTTATTCTTTAACTGTGGGGTTGCCTCGGAGATTTCATCAATGATTGCTCCCATTTTGAATCTATATGTTGAACTCTTGGAGGGAGGTAGAGAGAAACCAGCTTCTTTTTCTTCCTCTCTAGCTTCCACAGCTATTCTGATTCTATCCTCACTGATCCTGCCCATCCCACCTCCAACCCACTATCAGTTATAACCTCTAGCATGTCCATTGCAGATCCTGGGTCCTATCTTATGGTGCTACCATCACCAATGGTCCATGGATGCCTCTCCCTCTCCTCCACATCTATCTCTTTGTCATCATTTCCCACTCCTGGGAAGGAGATGAGAAAAGAAAGAAACCTTGGAAGCCTGTCTCTGTGCCACACCAGCTATCCTGATAGAGTGGCCTTCATCAGAAAATCAGTGAAGAGATTTTAGGAAATAACAAAACTCATTTATGGATGCTAGACTTTTGGAGCCAATGGTTCTTCTTTTTAATATAAATATACTACCAACATTGTTTTATATTTAGAGGTCATAGCATGCTACAATGGTCAAAGCATTTAAATGAAGATTCACTAGGGGGCCAATGAGAGATCCATGCTCAGTGTGAAGAGGTTACATAAAAAAATAAATATGGAGTTCTGTAGGGGATCTAGGATCAAGATTGTCATTGAAAAATCATATCTGGGAGGCTAGGTGGCATAGTGGATAAAGCACCGGCCCTGGAGTCAGGAGTACCTGGGTTCAAATCCGGTCTCAGACACTTAATAATTACCTAGCTGTGTGGCCTTGGGCAAGCCACTTAACCCCATTTGCCTTGCAAAAACTTCAAATAAAAATCATATCATCCAAGACTAAGAGATCAGAAAATGTTCAGTGAATTGAATTGACTATTTTGTAGGCAAATATTTTGCCTGTTCTGATAGGGAGATATAGACCTTTACACACACACACACACACACACACACACACAAGCATACAATATTATCTGTTGTATCAACATGTTGTGTCAAACCTTCTTTTCTCTTACTTTTTGAAATCCAGTGTGTAATTCAAGAAAGACAAGACCCATTTGTTTCTTATTTATAAACCTTTATGAATTGTCCAAAAAGGCTTCTGGCCATTTTATCAAACCTTTAAAGTTTCTTTTTTTTTTTTGTTTTCTCTCATAAGCAGGAAATGACTTTGTGCCAAGTCTAAGTGAACTGGAACCTCTGAGGTTCATGCTTAGTTCAAAGTCACCAAAGCATGAATTCAAGGTAGGCTGAAAACTTTGCACACAGAACACTTCCCCCATACTAAATAAACACAGTCAGCACCAAATCAACTAATTGCTTTAAAAAATGTTTTATTAATGTTTCTTTTCTTCCTTACTCTTCCCCTCCTTTCTAACAAAGAAGTAAATTAAGAAAATCAATCAACTCATTTTCCAAGTTTTCAAATGCACTTTTCATTCCACACCTCAGATTCACATGATGTTCAATACAGCAGTGGAATTAGGGGACTTGAGTTTAAATCCATCTCATGTCCTTGGAATTTGGCAATTTGGAAAAGCAATTTAACTTTCCTGGACCTCAATTTCCTCATGTATAAAATGAAAGAGTCTTGGAGGTCTCTTTCAGATCTAGATCTATGATGTTATGACCCTCTGAATATTCCACATTCCCCAACTTAGCCTTCCTGGACCTCAATTTCTTCATGATTAAAACATGAAAGAGTTAGTCCTGAAGATCCTTTTCAGATCTAGATCTATAATATTATGACTACATTACCTTCCTTTCAGATATGTGCTCCTACAAAAAATCACTGCAATGTATATTTCTAAGGTACGAGATGATTTCTTCTGTCTTTGTCTTTCTTAGCATGATGTTTGTCCTTCATTCTCAAAGAAGACCAAGATATCAGGGAAGTGATGCCATGACAAGCACATGAATTGGATTTGAGTGAGGAGGGCTGTGCTAAGTCACCAGCCTTACTTTCTCCTTCGGAGCCATCTGGATTCGGTGACTAGATATGAGTTAGGATGACACCTGGATGCAAGGCAGTTGGGGTTAAGTGACTTGCCCAAGATCATGCAGCTAGTAAGTGTTTAGTACCTGAGATTGGATTCGAACTCTCTTCCCCCTTTCTCCAGTGCACTCTTCACAGTGCCATAGGACTGACAGGAATATTGTTGAGTCAAAGGAGATGTACAATTTATTGACTTTTCAAATTACTTCCCAGAATAGTTGGACCAATTTGTAGTTCTACAACAGTATATTGTTATGCCTGTCTTCCCAAGGCACCCCCAGCAATGAACACTTTCATTTTTAATCATCTTTGAAATTATGGCCAGTGTGACAACAACCTGATTGTCAGTCATTCGAAGGTTCAGTCTACCTCATGGGGTGATAAAACACTTTGTGAGCCTTAGTGTAGTAAACAAATTCATTTCACTTGCATTTATTAAGCCCCCCAGATGTGAAAAATTCTGCTCAGCTTTGGGGACATAAAATCAAATTATATACAGACCTTGTTCTCTGGGATTTTTGATTCTAAGAATGATATCATTTCCCTGCTGAAGAACTATGCGCATTTATTCAGGGTTTACAACAGGTAGGTGGTCCAGTAGATAGTATTTGACCAAGATCCAAAGGCCAGAAGACCTAAGTTCAAGTCCAACCACAGTCTCTGTGTGACTTTGGGCAAGTCACCTAGCTTCTATTTCCCTCAGTTTCTTTATCTGAAAATAGGGGCAATAATAGTACCTGCCTCTCAGAGTTGTTATAAAATAATATCATCAAATGAGGTAATATTTGAAAAGTGCTTTAAAAACCTTAACACATCATGTAAAGTCCACTCTTATTATGTGTAAGGGTTGGGGAAAGATGTTGGAGATACAAACATAAAACAAATGATGTAGTCTCTGGCTTCATCAAGGAGTTCTATCTACTGGAGGAGGGGGACCAGGACATAGACACAAAGATAAAGAATTCCAGGAAGAAGGTGACAGCTAGAGCAGATCCCCTCAAAGAGCTCTCAGAACAGCTGAGGAAGGCGAGGTAATAGTTGGCTATGGGAATCTGGGAAGGATGCATGTAACTGATTGATGGCTCCTCTTAAAATGAGCCTGAAAAGGTGGAAAGGAGTCTTCAGGTCAGCAATGAACAGAGAATATATTCCATGAAGGGGAAAGAATCATTGTCATTGTATCAAGACAGGAGTTGGCATGGGGAGTCTGGGAAGTAGTAGCTTCTAGTCTTAAATATCAACTGGATGAGGAGGAAAACATAAATTAAGGCTAGAAAGGGAATCTGAGTTCAAGGGGTAAGGGAGCAGAAGGAATACTAGGCTAAGCAAGTGGTATTTTATTCAAGAGGAAATAGTAATCTGTGCAAGGTTTTTAGAGCAGGGTAGTGACATGGTCAGAAATGTCTAATAGTGTTCAGCCTGAGGCTGGATTATCATTTATTAGGAATGTGATAGAAAAGATTCCTGCTTGAGCATGGGGCTTGTCTGGATGACCTCTAAAGACCTTTCTAGCTCTGAGTCTTTGTTTTTATAACTGGGGTACAAGCCAAGCCAGCAGTCCTGTCCCCACTTAATTATATCTCCTGAGATTACCTCCAGACCAACAATAATAGCTCTTTGGAAAAGTCCCAACAGCCTCTAGTCAATGTTGGCCCTTGGTTGTATTGTGAAATAAAGACAACTTGTCTTTGGACCCCATTTGCCTCTTCTTTCTTTGTACCAATCCCTGCTACTGTCCTCAAAATAATTGTTAACATTTATAGGGTACTTTCAAAGCACTTTCCATATCTTCACAACCCTGCTATTATTATTCTCATTTTACATATGAGGAAATTGAGGCTTAGTTAGGGAGGTTAGAGATTCAGTACTGGTCAAAGAGCGAATTAGTGTCTGAGTCAGAATTTAAATTCTATCTTCCTGGCTCCACATCCGGAACTCTATCTATTGTGCTTCCTAGCTACCTCTGTAACAATAACTAGTTTAAAATAGTCCTTTATAGTTTGTAAAGCAGTTCATGTACATTAGCTCATCTGATCTGGAAAGTAGGTACTATCAATATTCTCATTTTACAGATGAGGAAACTGAGGCTGAAAGCTGTTAATTGATTTACCTAGCTAGAGACATACTCTAGCAAGAATCTGAGTCAAGATTGGGACCCAGTTCTTCCTCTGACACCAAATCCAAAGCATTCTTTATTCTTCCAGGCTGCTGCTACCTGTAACATTCAGTCACAAGAACATCATGATGATGCTAAAGGTTTACTTGCTAAGTACCCTAATCAGCTGCCTCACCATAAAATAGAGGCAAGCCCAGTTTCTCAAAAGTCATGCTTATAGATGACAAAGTCTGGAAGGTCCTACTGCTCTGGGAAGGCTTAAGATGCAAGCCAAGAGATGATCTCTTGAGTTTACCATGTATGGATTAACTGAGCTAATAGGGTGAATTGTTGATCTACAGGTCATCCCTTGGGCATGAATGTTCTCAGTTGCAATAACTCATGAAGACTGTCCACTTCATTCCCCTCCCAGCCCTGTTCTTGACTGTCTCTGGATTTCAGAATCATATTTTTACTTTTGCCTTGGGTCTCCTCACCCTGGTATTCTAAGATAATATAAAAAACTTTCATCACCATGTCAATCTGAGATAGGAAGTATAAGAAATTTTGACATATTAACGGTCTAGGGTTAGGAGTGGTCTTATCTAGGGTCACACAGTCTGTATTACCACAAGTGAGATTTGAATCCAAATCTGCCGATGCAAAGGCCACTAATTTTTCCAATATACTTGCAGCACTCTTCCAGATCATTTTTTTAAACATTCAAGAGCTATGTGACAATGGACAAAGTCACTCCAAACTCTCTGAGCCTCAGATTTCTTATCTACAAAATGAGTATAATAATAATAATGCCAATAGTCCTTAAAAGGCTGCTTAAAAGAGCAAAAGAGAAAATGAGCATCAGGTCATTGGTAATCAAACACACATATCTGTGCATACATGTATCCATGCATCTAGATACACATACATGGTGAATATATATATATATATATGTATATATACATATATATATATATATATGGAGAGAGAGAGAAAGTACATGTATATGGGTATACTTTATGTACATATGCATATATACATATATTCATATATGTGTATATAAACATAAGTCCTATAAATGTCAGCTATTATTTATCATCTCTCTAAATCTCAATTTCCCTTTCTATAAAATGGATAAATATTTTAAAATTAAAAATATGTACTCTGTATTTCTATCTAAGCTGAGTGCTATAACACAAATGGGATAATGGATAGAGCATGCTTTATAACTTATAAAATATTGCTTTTGTGCAATGAAGAATGGTTTGAAATGGGTCTTGAATAATGTTTAGACTATAAATAAATAAATTAGGATATAAATAAGCATTTGTTTGGGGGTCTTGGGGGGAAATGAGTGAAGGCTACTCTTAAAGTAGACCATTAAATGTGCAAGGTTCCAACTGGGCAAGCTGCTACTTCTCAGAATTTTTCTGGAAAAACAGATTAAAATGTAACTAGAATGTGATTGTTTTTACTGGAAAAGGGAAAAAAATAGTACAGGGGATAAAGGGAAACCGAGCAACAGTGCAGAGCTCAGAATAAACAAGATCTGCATCTAGGGCAGTGAGGACATCCATTCATTTGCAGCAGGACAGGTCAATAGGTCAGGTCACTGAGGTATTATAGAAATAAAACTTAGATGGTCTCTATGGTTGTCAATATGCAGACAGCTATGCACAAACAAGATGTCTACAGAATAAATTGAAGTTAATAGAGAGAAGGCACTAGCATTAAGGGGGATCAGTAAAGAATTCCTACAGAAGAGGGGTCTTTAGCTGGGACTTGCAGGCAGTCAGGGAATCCAAGAGGTTGAGGGTATTACTTCCTTTCTACATGGGATAAAGCTGATGGAAATACCTAGTCTCAAGATGGAATCTCTTATTCTAGGAATAATAAGGAGGCTAGTGTCACTGAATCACTTCTTTTATGGAGGGAGGTAGGTAAAAGAGACCTGGAAAGGTAGAAGGGAAATGGGCCAAGAAGGACTTTGAATGCCAACCCAGGCTTTTACAATTTGATTTTGGAGGTGATAAGAGGTCATCAGAATTTATTGACAAAATGGTGGAAAGTGATCTTGCTCTCTTGGAAGATGAATTTGATAGCTGAGTAGATCACAAGGTACAGTGAAGAGAGACCTGAGGGGAGAGACCAACCAAAGCTTTTACTTTGCAACCAAGAAGATAGGATTATAGATGGTCTGGAAAACTGAGCTAAAAATGTTGAACCTCATTGGATTGGCTATTAGTGGGCAGCCATGAATGGTGTTTGAGCCAAGAGGTAACAAGATCTGAAATTTGAAATAGGAAGGAGAATTTGGAGGGGACAGCCTTAGAGGAGGTCATTATTTTAACCCTTTTGTGCTATGGCCACTGCCACCAACCTAGAAAGTGAATCTAAGAGAAAATGTGAAGAAAGCATAATGAAAAGAGAATTGGTTTTGGAGTCAGAAGGTCTGGGTGAAAATTCTGCTCCTTCTACTTAATCTCTAGTAACCAAACACCTTCCTCTGTCTGGGCCTCAGTTTCCTCCTATATAAAATGAGGGAATTAGGCTAAACATTCAAAGATCCCTTCCAAACATCCTAAGCTATTATCTTTAATGATAGTCCATGTAATAGAATAGATGTAGGAATAGTAGAAAAGAAACTTCTTTGGCAGGAAAGGCAAAGGTCTCAATGTTTCTGAATTCTAATTTAAAGGAATGCGGGAGGTCTACCTGAGACACCTCTGGGAAAGATTCCAAAGGATTGTCAGAGGATTTTAAAATCCTAAGGACTGAGTGGGTAGGCACCTTTGAGGGTGGTTATAAATAGTAGCAGAGGCTGACACCTAGGACAATAGTGCCCAAGCAGGAGTCCCTGGAGGAAGGGAGAAGGGGGCTGGCTGACATATACTCTACCCACGTTCTGTTGAAAGTAGCTGGGCTGAGTTTGGGGGGCAAGGAGAGGAACAATGAACAAATCCAAGCCCATTGGATTAGCCTGGAGAGGAGAAGGCTTAGGTGCTAGCAGGTGGGCATGATTACTATTTGAAAATAGCTGAAGGTCATTATAAAAGAAAGGTTAAATTTGTTCTTTTTGTCCCCCCAGAGGTCAATACTAGTCCTGAGAGGGGGAGTTATAGGGAGGATGTTTTTCATCAATTTTCAGCCAACTCCCAAATTTAAGTACAGGTCTTTGTATCAAATAAACATGTAACAAGTACTTGTTGAAATGTATTGAGTTGAAGGGAATTTCTTATATTCAGAGTTATCCAACAAAGAGATGAGTCATGAGTCCTCTTGAGGAAGGGAGTTCCTATCCCTGAAGATGTTTAAGCAGAGGCTCAATAAAAAACAAAAATACATATTATTGGCAAATTCTTAACATTTTCAAGGAGGCTTTGATTTTGAAAATGACCAAAAGGGATTTGGAACTAAATCAAGGGAATAAGGTAGTTGAATGATGCTTAAGTGGAGATACTAAACTCAGAATGAGAGACTCAGGTTGGCATTCCAGTCTTTAGCAAAATGCCTCAGCCTTCAGGAGCCATGGTTTTGCTTAGCTGCAAAATAGGGACAATAGCAGTTTTTGCTACCTCCATCACCAGACTGTAATGAGGTATTTTTTTCATTTAAGATCCAGTCTTAAAATGGTCTCCCTATCTCACCCAGGTTTGAAATGCAAAGATTATTCACAAGTGTTAATCCCATTACTGATTGACAGGGGAATTATGTTCAACCTGGGCCAGTTCACCCTTCCATAGGCAAATTAGTGCTATTCTCATTAAAAGCTCTCACAATATTAATGCTGACCTTAGGCCATTTCAGCTCAGAGTTCCCAAGCTCAAGACACCAAAAACCTCAGCAACTCCCTTTAAGCGGTATTGCAGATGTTTGCTGCCATGCCTACGCAGAAGAACATTTTGTAAATATACAACACATTTATCTATCTCTCTACCATCTATTAAGATATTGAAGATGTCCTTCCCTAAAGTCTTATTTTTATGTCTGATGTCCGTGGTAAACTTGAATTCTTAAAGGAAATGCCATGAATATATAAACTCTGACAAAGTATACCCCACCAACCAGAAAGGCTTTAAATATGTTTCTAGTGAGAACCAATTTGGCTAAATTAAGAGAAGCTGATGGAAGAAAACAGAAGATTAGGCCTTTTTAACCACAGCAGCTGTATGATATAACCTAATCAAGAGGTTGTGTAGTGTAATGGCTAGTGTTCTACCCTTAAAGTAGTGAAGATCTTTAATAAGATCCCACTCTGGCTCCTAGGAAAAGTCACTCAACCGATTTCTCTAATCCTCAGTTTCCCCTTCTGTAAAATAAAGAGGTTGACCTTGGTGACCTCTAAAGACCATTCTATTTGTAAATCTATGGGTTTTGGTGTCCATTAGGAGAATATTCCCACCAAGGAAATCATAGCTTCATGAAAGACTGGAGAATTATTGCTATCACATATTTACCTCTGGACCATGGCAGACCCTCCTGCTCAATTCACAATGGTTTACTACTTACTACTCATAAGATAAAGTTCAGACTTCTTGGTCTTCTCTGCTGTAAGTCCCTGTAGCTCTTCTCCCACCAAATCTATCCAATAGAATCACCCACTATTTACATACAACCTGAGCTCTGGATTGAAGTTTTCTATATTATCTTCTAAGAATATTGGGCAAATTCCCCCACTTCATGATTTTGCTCAATGATGACCACTAATTTCTTCATGATTTTTAAATTAGTTGGTTAATATGTGGTATTTATAATATACAGTATCTTTACCCATCACTCCTAGGGCTAATTACTACTTAGGGTACTGCCCTGTATCTTATATCTCTAGCCAGATTGAAAGTACTTGGGAGGTTGGGTCTATGTCTTCTTTCATGTATCTTTCTAGCACTGAGAAATGGGCTCTGAAGGATACCAAGATCTTCTATTTCCATAGATTTTTATGGTTTGTATAACACTTTTCTCCCACCAGACTAATGGAGTTATCTTCCCCAGTTTACAGATGAGTAAACTGAGACTCAGAGGATGTGACTTGCCCAAGGGTCACATAGCTTGGAAAATTCTAACCCAGGATTCAAAACCAAGGTCTCTCATATCATTGTTCTTTCCTTGGATGTACCATGCTATCTTTTTTGTTTCTTTTTTGCAAGGCAATGAGGTTAAGTGACTTGCCCAAGGTCACACAGCTAGGTAATTATTATTTGGATCTAAACTCAGGTCCTCCTCCAGGGCTGATGCTCTATCCACTGCACCACCTCGCTATCCCTGTATCATGCTATTTTGCTGCTCACAACAGAAAGAATTCCCCCCTTGACAATTAAATACCATAGAAATTGGTAAAATGAAAGTTATTGATTTCCCAGACTAAATGCTCTCCAGGCATTCATTTTTCTAGTTCTCTTCTATAAATGTCAGAAATGTCTCAGAAGTATGTCCTTTGTCTAAACACATGAATCGTGTGAATGTTCTCAAAGACTTCTAGAATGGTCAGAGCTTGATCTCTCAAGTTTCTGAGACAATACAACCTTTAACTTTATAAGCTGTCAAAAAGAACCCCTTATTGGAAATCACTCACTCAAGCTTGTTTTATTTAAAAGAATAACTTTTTTTTGTAGTACCCTGAGGTTTACAAACTCCAAAGACAACGGGCTCTGCACAATCCAACTCAAGGATTCTTCCCCATTCAATTCTCCTCATAGTTCCAGCAATTAATAAGATTATTTTTCCCATTTATGAACTCTCAGTCTTCTGATTTATTTTTACCTTTTACTTTGTGGGATTGTTTCAGATGGGTGAGCAGTAAAGTTGTATCCTTATTTTAAAGACAGGGAAGCTGAAGCTCAGGGAGGAGAGATGTTTTACCCAAAGTCACAGAGTCAGTAAGAAAAGGTTAATAATGAAGGCTAGGGGCCATCTGTTACAACAAACCCTGTGTAATTCCCATCCAGGTCTTCCCATTAGCAGTACGCAATAGGTTATGTGCTGGGAGTCCATTCTCTAAAAATTGCCTGAGAATCCTCATAGTAGTGGTTATTCCTCAATTTCACAAATATGATCAATCCATCAGCTTAGGAACAGTCACCACCATGATCTCACAATATGACTGATCCATCTCCTTTTCTGCTTATTCACATTATTGATGCTATCCTATTCATGACTTCTGCAAAATTCTTCCTTAGTAATGTTTATTGTCTACTCACATCATAGAGGATAGGATCACTGATAATAAAACTGAGAAACCTAAAAAGTCCTCATGTTCAAACCTCTCATTTTGCAGTTGAGGAAACTGAGACCTTGGAAAACCAAGGGTCACAGAGTTTTTAAGTGTCAGAAGCAGAATTTGAATCCAGGTCTTCCTGAGGCTGCCCATCTATCTACTATCCAATGTTCACATATATTGTGGAAATCCTCAATGAAGGCTGCTTCTCATATGTAACTAAACACACATATACAATAAACAGGAGCTAAGTACCAACTGTATGCAGAGGTATAAAGTTTAGATTGGATGATGTCACTGCTCATTTGATGAAGCACCTGCCATTATATTCTGCTTACTCCCAATTAAACATAAAAGAAAAAAAGTTTAGGACTTCTTGTGGGCCTGGCAGTCTCTGAATCCCTGCTGAGCATTTAGCAATTGCTGGTCAATTCTGGGTCCATTTGGGGGAAATTAGAAACATCCCTCCCCAGGAGTTTCACCTTTTTTGTGTTTGAAATCCCACACAATTGAGATTCATTCTCAACATCCTCTTTTAAAATACAAGTGCCAGTTGCAAGAATAGATACAAGATGAAATGGTTGAATATGGTACACTAAGCCAGAAAGATTGCTTCAGCAGTGGAAAGAAAGGTATTGAATTGGGAATGTTACCCTGGAAAAGTCACTTATCTTTTTTTGTTTATTTATCTGTAAAATGTAAAAGCCAGACTAGGCAATCTCTTGAGGGGCTATCTTCCTTTAAATTCTGATTCCCTCTCTGATGTTGTTTTGTTGTTCACTCATTTCAGTTGTACCCTACTCTTCATGACCCTATTTGGGGTTTTCTTGGAAAAGATACTGGAGTGGTTTGCCATTTCCTTCTCCAGTTCATTTTATAGATGAAGAAACTGAGACAGAGTTGTTTCTTTCCCAGATCGTGCACCTAATAAATTTCTGAGATCAGATTTGAACTCAGAAAGATGAATCTTTCTGATTTAAGACTGGGGATTCTTTCCACTGAACCACCAATGCCCCATTTTCTCTGTTATCAGTCCATATATATCACTAAGACTTCTCTGCTCTTGAACTCAAAAGAAGGAAAAAATAAAGTTGTCTCCTTAGGTCCTCCCATGAGGAGACTTAGGACACTTAAAGGCTATTCCAGTGGAACTCAACCTCTGATATGTCCTACTATGAAGGACACTAAGCAAAGACCTAAGAATACAATAAATGGACATCTTCCCCTTTTTAGCGAAGGGACCATAAAGGTAATTAAATGTAATCCCTCATTTTATGGAGGAGGAAACTGAGGTTTAGAAAGATTAAGTGACAGAAGTGAAAATCTAAACACAGATTTTCCTGGCTCCAATTCCAATAAATTAATCCCCAATGCCATACTGACCCTTGATGAGATTGGGATTAGTTCTAAATTCAGAGAATTTATTGACAGAGCATTGAACAGAGCTCTGAAAGATGTTTTTTTTCCCAGCCCTAGCAACTCACAAAGCTTATCTTCTAAGGTATGGGGAGGCTACAATCTGCATTGGTAGGTGAAGCCCCACCCTGATAAAAATGGAGATATTAAAATAGTTTTGCAAACAACTTAGCACCAAGTCCCCATGACTAATTTACTTTCCCTCTAAAAAAGCCAGGCATCCCAGAATACCACTTTAGAAATGTTTTGAAAAGTTCAGACATAAAATTAAATGAAATCACTCATGCAAAAAGCAAGACTAAGTGCTTTATAACAAAAACACCACCAAGCAGTAATGGAAAACCTAATTTGCAGGCATTTTCCTTTTCCTGCATCTCTGGATAATGTGTTAACCCAAAAGAGAGGATCTCCCAGATGGACTATCACATCCTCTAAACAGACAACTGAGCAACTACCCAATCCCATGACTGGCAGAGCCAGCTTTTACCCAAAACCATGGTTTGGGAAGCTTGCAAATGATCATGTAGAACCAGGTCAACTAATACCTCTACCAGAACACCTTCCCTGATTCTTGATCCCTTGTGCCAACCTTTGGGATCCTCTTTTCCTCTTAAGAATTTTAACACTCTGCTTTGTATCACAGGGGTCCTATGAATGCAGGGACTATATATTATTCATCTTTATATTTTTCCCAATGTCTTATACAGATCATATGGAGCAGTTGTGGTATAATGGAAACTAGTTCTACAATTAAAAGATCTGGAGATATCGCTGTGACTACAACCTTGCCAGTTATGAGACTTGGTATTTTAAGACCTGTCTCCTCATCTCTAAAATGAAGATGCTAATATCCTCTCTGGAACTATAATTTAGGTCTTCTAGTCCAGTGTTTTTCTAATCTTCTGTTTCTTCATCTTTAAAAAGAGTATACAATGTTACCCTGCTGACCTCACAGGACCATTATCATATAAACTCTGAAAATGGAAAGCCCTGTAGAAAAGTGAATTATTCCTTCTCTTTATTCTCCTCTTCCTCTCCCCCTGGTTCCTCATCTTCCTCTTTCTTCTCTTCTTCTTCCCTCTTTTTTCCTCTTCTTCTCCTTTTCCTCCTCTTCTTGTTCTTTTCTTGTCTCCTCTTCCTCCTTTTCTTCCTCTTTCACCTCTTCCACCTTCCTCTCCCTCCCTCCTATTTCTTCTCTTCTTTTTCTTCTTCCTCTTTTCCCCTTCTCCTTTTTCTTCCTCCTCCTCTTCCTTCTCTTCTTCCTCCTTTTCTTTCTCCCTTCCCTTCCCTTTCATCATATCATTTTAATTGTACCATTTGGCAAATTGGCATTTCAACTCTGTTAAACTGTCTAATTTTTTTTTCCCTTCCCTCCAATCTGCACAACAGAACCAGTCTCTCTAGAGTGAACTCTGTAGTGGAAATCCCTGTTGCAAAGGCAAAGCTGGAAAAATCCGGAAGCCTGGTACTTTCAGCATGGCTAAGCTCATCTCTGGGATCCAATCTCTAGGGTCTAGAGCCAGGGGACAGAGATGAGAGGCCAGCACTGCCATCTGCTCCGCCATTTCATCATCCAGTCACTGAAGCACCCCCAGGTGTATCCAACAGCCCTCTCCAGTAGACCTCACCTATTCATAGATTCCCTCTCTGGCCTCCAATTCCCCCCTCAATTAGGCAGCATTCTGAAGGCAAAATTGGTCATGATTGTCTTCCATGAAAAAATAATCCATTCATATATAATATTGAAAAGTAGAAAGAATACGGTACTGGACTTGGAGCCAGTTAAGTCAACAAACAATTATTAAATATTTACCATGAACTTGACACTGTAATAATCACTAAAGAAGCAAAGAAAGACAAAGAAACTGTTCCTGCTCTCAAGAAGCTCACATTCTAGTGAGGAAGACAACAGAATCTGCCACTTATTGGTTACATGGCTTTGAGGAGGTTTCCTCCCTTCATACCTCAGCTTTCTCTTCTCTATGGCAAGGGAATTTCCAGTTCTGACATTCTATGATCCCTTCTATGCTTCCCTGATGGGATGGAGAAGTGAGAAAACTCCTGAACAATCAAGTACTGTGATAGAAATGCAACTGGGAATGATTCTATGCTGCCAAAAATCT
Source organism: Macrotis lagotis (assembly GCF_037893015.1). Lineage (NCBI taxonomy): Eukaryota > Metazoa > Chordata > Mammalia > Peramelemorphia > Peramelidae > Macrotis > Macrotis lagotis. The sequence continues at coordinate 219,045,248 of NC_133660.1, forward strand.
CCCTCTTGGGGCAAGATACCATTGTTGCTTCCTTCTGTGGTAGTCTGAAATTGCACTGATAATGGTGATTTGAATTAGAATTCCCATATTCTAAATTTAGCCACCATTTATTTTATTTAAAATATGACCCTTGCCCCAATACTTCCCTTCTCTGGGTTCCAGTTTTATCAAGTGCCCTTTTTGCATCAGGGCTACACCTGTGATTTCATTGGTATAGAGGATTCTAGGATGAGGAAACTTCCTCTACCAACCTAAGTCAGCTCCTTCCCTTACAGTTTTATAGAACTGACTAGGGCAGTAAGAGGCTAAATGACTTTCCCAGGGTCACCCAACTAATCGGTATCAGAAGCAGGTCTTGAACTCAAGTCTTTCTGATATCTATTATTACACACTTCCTCAAGTGTTAGAAGGGAACAATGTAGTTAGCCTGCCTCACTCAAGGAGTTAAGGAAACCAGCTATTGCTATTATGAGTGTGATAGGGAAAGGAACACTAAAATTGTCATTCATAATAAATCATAGAATCCTATTCATAAGGGATCTCAGAGTTTATCTAGTCTCACTCAGGTTTACATATCAGAAAACTGAAACTCAGGTAACTTGTCACTCAAGTGACTTAGCCAAGATCAAACTAGGAGTAATTCCCAGAAGGATGTGATAAAAGTTAGAATTCTTTCCATGGGCACTGTCCTCCTTCCAAAGCAAAATACCCAGTGGACCTCAAGATGTCCTATTTACTAGATAGATTTTTTGTTGACTAAGTCATAGTGCTCTGGGTTCAAATTCCAACCCTTGCACCTATCAGCTATGTAACTCTGGGAAACTTAGTCAACCAGAGCTGGCATTAGTACTATTTGTACTACTTACCAAATAAGCTTGTTTTGAGAAAATTACTTTGACTACATATGAGAGACTCTTGTTTTCTAACTGCCATTTTCCCTAAAGCAATTAACAAAGATATCAGGAGAAGAAAAGGATTCATTTAATAAATAAATTCTTCAGATTTAGAGCTGATCTTATCTGACCTTTTTTTTAAACCACCAATAGGATAGCTAGAGGAACAAAAGACCCTTCCTAAGGGATATATTTCAAACCCAATTCCTCTGATTCCATATCTACTGTTTTGGGGTTTTTTCTGTTATACCCCATGGTACCTTTTATTAATTTTGTGGGAATTATTCTGGGCCACCACTGTCCTTTGAAATACAAAGATAAAGAACCTATTGAGATCAGTGATTCTGTGGATTGTGACTAGCTTAGAAACTGGATATAGAGATATGGAGCCCAACCTACCCAGGGACATGGACAAGTATTGCATGAGAATCCTTCAAAGTCCCCTTTTCAAATACCTCCTGCCACAGTCTGGAAAATTTCAGCTTTATTACTTTCCTTTAGGTTGTCATCAAAAACTTCCTTGGAGGGAAACCTCAGTAAGCCATTTTCTTCATTTAATCCTTCCCATGACAAATGGAAAACTGTGATCTTTAAGAATCCTTCTAGATATATTCTTAAAAGCCTGTGGTTTAAATCTATCAGCTTATCTAAGGAGAAAAGAGCATGACCCAGAGCAAAAAGAGAGAGAGAGAGAGAGAGAGAGAGAGAGAGAGAGAGAGAGAGAGAGAGATAGGAGGACAGGACAGTTTTGAAGGGGAGATTTGAAAGAGTTGTGATAGAAAGATCTGAAAAGGGATCTAGAACAGAAAGGATTGGATTGGTGAAACAAGAGAGGGACAATTCCATAGTCACAGAACAATAAGATGCCACTGGCAGAGGAGATTTTAGATTATAGAATGATGGACCTAGAAGGGATCATAAATATAAAATAATGATTTTTAATTTATTCTAGGCACTTTTGTTAAATGTTTACTTTTAGAATGCTAGGATAGATAATGTGTAAAAACAATGTTTAGATAAGAGATCTTTGAGAGCTTTTAAGTGAAGAGGGGATCAAAGCACAAAAATACATAGCCATATGTGTCATACTACATATATATGCACATATATATAATGTGTCACATGTAGTATATGTACACATATGTATATCTGTGTGTATATGCCTGAATATATACATACATATTCAAAATGCTATTTTACAGTCCCAGGAAACAGTCCATTGCTGATCAGGGACATCAAGGAAGCCTTCCTGGAGGAAGTGGAATTGAAATTCTACTTTAAAGGAATTCAGGCAAGGAGGAAGAATCTAAATCTTTTAGGTGCACTTAACATAACAGGCAAAGGCACAAGGGATGGAAAGTACAGGGTATGTTTTGAGGGAAGACCTTTTCTTTTCTTTTAATTTTTTTTTTTTTTTTTTAGTTTTTACAAGGCAATGGGCTTGCCCAAGGCCACATAGCTAGGTAATTATTAAGTGTCTCAGGTCAGATTTGAACTCAAGTACTCCTGACTCCAGGACCGGTGCTCTATCCACTGCACCACCTAGCTGCCCTTTTAATTAATTTTTTTAAATTTTCTTTAATGTATTTACACGTTACTAAAATATTCTTAAGACTCATAATACAATACTCATACTCATAACACATAATACCCCCCCACACAAAAATATAACCTCATGAGAGATAAAATGAAAGAAAGAGGAAAAAATGTGTTTCAGTCTGTGATTTGATACCATCAGCCCTGTCTCAGGTAGATCACATTCTTTATCATAAGATCATCATAGAAGTTACTTCCATATTTTTCCACAGTTGCTGTTGCTGATTGTTAATTCCCTCCATCCATTCCTCCCCATGACCATGTATTATATTTTCTCTTTCCTTTCATTGTGAGGGAGGACTTTCTAGAATATAATATAGAATAGAATAATATAAGAGGTAGAATGATGCCAGATAATGGAAGGATTTCTAAATGCTGGATAAGGGAGTCTGAATTTTACTCTGCAAAGAATAGAGGGACACAGAAAGATTTTCAAGAAAAGGATGATATGACCATATAAATGCATCAGATTATTCTTCCAATCATTTAAAGGATAAATTGGAGGAGGAGAGAGTCGATATGGAATAAAGGAGAATGTATTGTAGTCAGAAACTAATAAGAATCCATAGAAATGGGAAAAGGTGTGACAAGAGAGGAAGAAAAGAGTCAATGATAATCCCAAACTTTTGACCTTGGAATATCAGGTAAATGATCATAAACTTGATAGACACAGTCAAGGGTTAGATTTGGGATAAAAATAACAATCTCTGTTGGGACATATGAAATTAGAAGGAATATCATTAGGACATAGAAGTGATAGTATTGGACCCTGGAAAACAGAATGTCAGAGATAAAAAGTGAATTTGTCTTTTAAAATAATTCTTTAAAAATTTTAAATAAATTTTTTAAAATTTCAAATTTAAAAAATATTGTCTTTGAATTTCTGATGCATTGCTCTAGCTTTTCCAGTTATTTCTGACACACCTCCTTTCCCTGGCAGAAATCTCCCTTGTAATTAAGAAGTATAGTTAAAGTTAGGCAAGTAAATGTCATGTTCATGTCAACCAAAGCATGCCTCATCCATTCTTTTCCATCACTTCTGAAGTTTTTATTGGTCTCTGTTTTGTTCAGAGTCCTAAAGCTGTTTTCCTTTTCATTGTTCAAACCTGGCCTCTTACTAGCTATGTGACTCTGAAAAAGTCACTTCATTTTGTTTACCGCCTCTGTAAAATGATCTGGAGAGAAAAATAGCAAACACCATTCTAGTATCTTTGTCAAGAAAACCTAAATGGTGTCCCACAACTAAAAAGTGACTGGCCTGCTTAGTTTACTTTGCTCTATAGCCTCAGAGAATACTCAATTTGTTATTAAGCAATCAATTATTAGTTTCTCAGGAGCAATGATTTCATTTTGGTCTTTGATCCCTAAGGTCTAGAAAAATGCTTTAAAATAATAGCAATAGCTGTTAGCATTTCTATAGAGCTTTATCAATATTATCTCATTTTGTTCCTTAAGGGGCAGCAGGTGCTTTTATTACATGGCAGTTTTGCAGATGAGGAAACTGAGGCAGGTGATTTGTCAGTGTCACACAGCTAGGTGGTATCTCTGGCAGTATTTGAACTCAGGTCTTCCTGACTCCAAACCCAGTGCTCAACTGCTGTCCTGCCTAGCCAATCTAGTAAGCACTAAATGAATTTGATTTAATGATTGAATGACTAAAGAAATAAAGACCATCAGAACTAAAAGAGATTTTAGAAATTCTCTTTTCTGCCTCCCCCTGTCCAAATGGTACAGGTAAGAAATCATCCCTGTATCAGGTAGTGAGAGTTTTGAAGGATGAATTTGGGGTTTCTCATGCTCCAGTCCACCATGCTCTTTCTACCTCAACATACATTGCTGTCTGAATAAGGATTTGACTGTGTCTATAGAAGCTTAATGATGGTTGTCCTTCACTCTCAAAGACACTGATATGAAGGAGGTGATGTCATGACAAGCATATGAATTGAATTTGATTGAAGGGCTGCGCTAAATCACCAGCCTTACTTTCTCCTCCTGAGTTATCTGGGTCGAGTGACCAAATATGAAATAGTATGACTGGAGATGGCCCTGAATGAGAGACAATCAGAGTTAAATGACTTGCCCAAGGCCACACAGCTAGTAAGTGAGAAGTGTCTGAGACTGAATTTGAACTCCTGTCTCCAAGGCCAATGCTCTATCCATTGTCTCACCTAGCAATTCTCTCACTGAAAGATAAGAAGTTTAGCACTGAACTGAAAGTCTGAACTAACCTTTTCATAACTACAGTCTTGGACTACAAGGCTCCCAGAGCTCTTCACACCTTGCTGGACTCTGTGATGGATGTGCTGTAGGTCTTCTGGACTGGCAGCTCCCCTGTTTCCTCCCTTTGGTGTGTATACACATGGTCAGGCTCTGATGAATAGCCTGCCTTCTTATTAGGCTTCTTCTTCTTCTTCTTCTTCTTCTTCTTCTTCTTCTTCTTCTTCTTCTTCCTCCTCCTCCTCCTCCTCCTCCTCCTCCTCCTCCTTCTTCTTTTTTTTTTAATTTGGTAAATTTCAGGCCAGACACGACAAGCTTGACCGGCAGCATGCAGTTGCCATGGCGTTCCAGAGGTCGCCTTGGGAACCACATGAGAACCATGCAGAAACATCGACAGATGCCGAAGGGATGAAAGACAAATACCTCGAGCAGAGATGAGAGATGAGCAATGCAATGGTCAGATAATTCAAATGGAAAAAAATCTGATTTTTATTTGTGATGCTGATACCGTAAAACCCGATCTACTTTATGTATTTTTATACAGACGTTCCTTTGGCTCATGCTTTCACTCTGGCTAGCTGAGGAAAAGAGGCAAAGAAAAACCATCTTTCCCATGTTATAAACATCCTATGCTCCTTCAGGAAAAATTTGCTTATGGCTTTCTAGTTATGGAACTACTGTGCCTCAATTTCTTTCCTAGGTAATTGAACACTTGGTGGGATATAAATCATGCAGTTAATTTAATTCAGCAAATAAATTAAAAATAATTTTATTAATTTCTTTTGATTTTACTCCTAAATTTCTCCCATTGTCCCTTCTCTCTACCCTCCCAGAAACTCATTCCACAGAACAAAAAATATTTTAAAAAACTTGCAAAGCCAACCAACATACCATAATAAAAATCTGAAAAAGTAGGTGCAATATTCCATACCTGAGGACCTCCCATCTGTGCAGAGGAGTAGGGAGAGGTCTCATATTTCATTTTGGGGGACAATGTCAACAAGCACCTATTTTTCATTTATTTGTTGTGTGTGTATGTGTGTGTGTGTGTGTGTGTGTGTGTGTGTGTGTGTGTGTGTGTTAGGCAATGGGATTAAGTGACAGCTAGTAAGTAGCAAATGCTTGAGGGTAAATTTGAACTCAGGTCCTCCTGACACCAGGAATGATGCTCTATCTATGGCCTCATCTAGCTGTCCTTGCAGGTACCTATTGACTACTATATGCTGGGTACTATGATAAGGAGGAAGAAGAGGAAAATAGGTAGGGTTTATATAGTACATTAATGTCTGCAAGACATCTTACATGTACTAACTCATTTGATCCTAACTATAATCCTGCAAGGTAGGTGTTGTCCACCCCCGTTTTACAGATGAGGAAACTGAGGCAAACAGGGGTGAAATGACTTACCCAGATTCTCACAGCCAGTAACTGTCAGAGGCAGGATTTGAACTCACATCTTCCTAATTCCAGATCTTGAGCTCCTTCCTCTATCCCATCTAGTTGTCTCAATGTTGAAGATACAAAACCAGAGCACCACAGTGCTCTGGAGTTTACACATATGCACACAATAAGACACAGTGGAAAGAACCCTGGATCTGAATGAGTCAAGAGATATCCATTTGAATCTTGACCTTGGATGACTCTGGGAAATCACTTCACTTCTCTGAGGAAATTAAAGAAGGGAAAGGAAGGGAAGGGAGAGGAAGGGAGAGGAAGGGAAAGGAAGGGAGGGGAGGGGTATGAAGGGGAGGGGAGGGAAGGGAAGGGAGGGGCAGGGAGGGGAGGGGAAGGGAGGGGAGTGGAAGAGAGCGGAAGGGGTGGGGGGAATGGGAGGGGAAGAGGGAGGGGAGGGGAGGGGAGGGGAGTGGAAGAGAGCGGAAGGGGTGGGGGGAATGGGAGGGGAAGAGGGAGGGGAGGGAGGGGAAGAGGAGGAGGGTAGGTGAAGGGGAGGGGATGGGGAGGGAAGGAATGGGAAGGGAGGGTATTATGGGGAGGGAAGGAAGGGGAGGGAAGGGAAGGGAAAGGGAAGGGAAGTTAGGTGAGGGGAAGGGAGGGGAGGGGAGTTAGGTGAAGTAAGGGGAGGGACAAGGAGGAGAATTGAAGGGGAGGGGAAGGGAAGGGAGGAGAAGGGAGGGGATTTGAAGGGGAGGGGATAGGAGGGAAGGGGAGGGGAACTGAGGGGAAGGGAGGGGAGGGGAAGTGAGGAAGTGAGGGAGGGGAGGGAAAGGGAAGGGAGGGGAGGAGAAGGGAAGGGATTTGAAGGGGAGGGTGGGAAGGGGAGGGGAACTGAGGGGAAGGGAAGGGGAGGAGAGGGGGGAAGGGAGAGGAAGGGTTGGGCAGGTAGGGGAGGTGAAGTAAGGGGAGGGGCAAGGAGGGGAAGGGAGGGAAGGGAGGTGAAGGGTAGGGACGGAAGGGGAAGTTAGGAGAGGGGAAGGGACGGGAAGGGAGAGGAAGGGTTGGGCAGGTAGGGGAGGTGAAGTAAGGGGAGGGGCAAGGAGGGGAAAGGAGGGAAGGGAGGTGAAGGGTAGGGAAGGAAGGGGAAGTTAGGAGAGGGGAAGGGAGGGGAAGGGAGGGGAGGGGAGTTAGGTGAAGTAAGGGGAGGGGCAGGGAGGGGAATTGGAGAGGCAGGGAAGGGAGGGGAGGGGAGAGGAACAGAAGGGAAGGGAGGAGCAGGAAGTGGAGGGGAGGGGAAGGGGAGGGAATGGGGTGGGGAAGGGGAGGGAAAGGGAGGGGAAGGGGAACTGGGGGAAAGGAGGGGAAAGGGAGGGGAAGGGGAAGGGAGGAAATGAGGAGGGGAGGGGAAGGGAGGGGAGTGGATGGGATTGTTAGGGAGGGGAAAGGAGGGGAGGGCAGGGAAGGGAAGGGAGTGGTTAGGAGAGGGGGAAGAATGAAAGGAAGGAAGGAAGGAAGGAAGGAAGGAAGGAAGGAAGGAAGGAAGGAAGGAAGGAAGGAAGGAAGGAAGGAAGGAAGAATTTGCATTTGATCTTTCCAATAGTCTTGTCAGTCAGGGAGGAAAAATTTAGTAGACCCTCAACACCTTTTTATGTTTGTATGATCACTTCCTTATAAACAGTAGACATCTAGTCTATATTTGTTGAACTGAATTGTTGTCCCCATTTGACAAAACTGTTTTCAGACAAGGGAAGGGACCCCACAGAACTTAGTGTCAGAGTCAGGGAGCTGAATTTGGATCAACTGCTAAGTGAGAGATTATTTGTAATTCAGGATTCTCTGGGCCTAGGTCAGATAGAATCACAGAAAGGGTAAGTGGTTTATACAAACTTATACTGATAGTAAGTTGGAGATCTACAAATCAAATCCAGCTCTCCTGTCCCCTGACTGAGTGTTCTTCTCCCAAATAAAATAAAATTAACAGTAAAACTCAGGTCTTATTAGAGTTTGATCAAAAGCTCACACTGTTCTGTCTTTTGGAAAGTAGATTCTTCCCTCCCTATTTTAAACTTCAATCCACACAGGCAGCCAAGGCCTCATTACATGTATACACAAATATAGGCTCTTTCCCTGGACTGAGCACTTTTCAAATGAGAAAAGGGGCTTATTGTCACCAAAGGAAAAAAGTAAACAAACACCAATGTTGTTTCCTGATAAGAGACTAGAAATAAAGATCTGACTTCTTATCAGGAAAACACACTTTGTTCCTTTTCCATAGCTGATGAGATTGGGGCCCTAGAATCCCATCAGTGTTTGGCTTCCCTCTGATATCCCCATGATTTCTTACTGGATTCAATCTTTTCTCTATTTCATATCTCCAAAAGACTGAGGTCACCAGACCAGTACAATTCTGTTACTTGGCCAAGTTATCCTTTCTTTCATTTTTTTCTTTGAGGGGCAGTGCCTGGTTTTGTTTTTTTCTGAGGCAGCTAACCAGGAGAGAGCTACTCTGGTCTAAGAAACAAGAGTTCAAATCCCACCCTAGATATTTCCAAACAGTGTGTCCTTGGGTAGGTCACTTAATCTCCATTTGCTTCAGTTTCCTCTTTTTTAAGATGAAGATAATAGCACCTATTGGGGGCCTTATAAATGCTTGTTCCCTTCCCATCTTTAACTGTTGACTTTTTTGTAGAACAGAGAATGTCAGAACTAAAAGGGACACATATCCCTAGACTCCAGAGAGAGAGAGAGAGACAGAAAATAATAAAGAGAATGCTATACCTGGGAGGAAGCTTAGAGATCAAATATGACCTGTGAAGTGGACAGAATCCTGAATTAAGGGCCAATAGTCCTGGGTTCTAATCCTGATTCTGCTCCTTACACAAACACGAGGAATTAATAAATTCAATAGACTCTTTGTTTTCTTACTTCTAAAATAAAGGCTTTGGTCCTCTGGAGTTTGTGATTTCTCCTTTTATAGATGAGGAAGGTAAGGCCCTAAGAAGGAAAATGACTTGTTCAAGTTATATATCGCTGGACAAATGAATGAAAATATGACTGAATAAATATTTGTTACACTCTTCCTGAGAGACTTTGGAAAAGTCACTTCTCCCTGGACTGTAGTTAATCACTTTAAGACCATCTCAAATAATAATTAGTCTTTATGAGGCACTTATTATGTATCAAACACTGCGTTGTTATACTTCTTATTTCATTTGATCCTCACAATCCTACCTAAGAGGTGGGATTAAATGAAAATGATTATCCCCACTTCACAGATGCAAAACTGAGGCAAACAAGGCTTAAGTGACTTGCCCAGGGTCACACAGCTAGTGTCTCAGGTAGAATTTGAACTCAAGCCTGCTAGATTCTAGACCCAGTACTCCCAGTATCATGTAGTTGTTTCTGATTCCTTGTTAATAAATGAGATTCTTCTAAGTCTGAGGACATGTAAGATACTATGTTTGATCTCTGATAGTTTTTCATAATCATTTTGCTCTTCAAAAGTTTTCAGTGTTATTAAACTATCAAAAACAGAGACAGCTGGTGAGACATTAAGCAAAATCTCTCCAGAGTTGTATGGCAAAATTATATCCATGACTTGCTAGGCTATTTCTTGTAGCTTGTATTCCCTTTTCAGGTTTGGAGGTCCTGTCAGTGTATCAGCTCAAACAAATTGGAACAAATCAATTTAGATGATTTAATTTCCACAGATGATCCTGTCTCTACAAGTCTTACTTTCTTGTGTTGAACATCAATAGCTTCTCATACACTGAGTATGAAAGCAATTTCCTGACAATTATCAGCATGTCTGAAGTTTGAACACAGTTCCCCAAACTTACATCACATATCATGCATGTTTATGGTATCTCCATTATTCCCCCACCCCATGCATCACAACGCCTTGACTTCAGAGCAGCTCTTTGCCTATGCTCTGGTTCCTTCTGACACTCAAGTTCTGTGATCCTGAAACTAAATTATTCTTCCCTCATTCCCCCCCCCCCCCATCATGTTGAATATACAAGGTTTCTTTGACCAGGTGACTGGAGTGCCTCTCCAAGTCCATCTCAAATGGAGCCAAATAAATTTGATGATGATATGTCTTTACAATATCCCCTTTTGTGCCAAGCATAATGATATACAAACAGTAGGTGCTTAATAAATATCCGTTGAGTGAATCCATGAATGAATGTAGTGTCTTTCTTGTTCTAACTCCCCAGAGCTATGTTTTGTCTTTTGTAACGGAAAGAAAAGGGCAAGCCACAGGTGCTGCAGTCCAGATTAAGGAGACCAAAGTGGAATAGAGATAGCAGGCTATTTTTTGTTAGGATCACAATTTGGAACCCCTGCCAGTGACATGCTCTCAGTAGGAAAACATTAATAGGATTTTGTCTGTACAGGACCTTAGGTTTGTGTCCTGTACTAGAGAAAGAGTCATGTTTTATATTCCAAGTTCATTAATCTTCTAAGGACTGGTTCTGCTGAATGTATGAGTAGATAAGTAGAATATAAGTCATGAAGTGTATTGTGTTGTCTGAATTTCTTTGCCCCTTCACAGGAGATAAATCTATGAATCACTGGGTAATTGGGTGGGAGAATGTAGTTAAACAAACTAAACTATGCATTTCCTAGAAATCCTTTCCTTTATATAGAACTTGTTTAGGAAATGTTTAGGAAAAACTATAGGCTAAAAGTGTTTTTTATGGATTATTGAGTTGAATTCATACAAAGAATTCATTAATTAACTTTTTACAATTAATTAACACATTTGCTAATTTTCTCTGAGGAAATGACCCAGTTATGCCAAAGACTCCCAGGTTGATTGAAATATATTAAATTCAGGAAGGAGGGAGAGTTTCCAGTTGTATGAATAGGGTTGGAAACTGGGATATCAGAGATGGTTCTTCTTGGAAAAATCTAATCTAAATGGTGTAGGTTAACCTAATGTAGATAGGAAGTTGCTCCAGACACCCAGAGAGAAAGGGCTGTGAATCAGAGGGTTGTTAATTTCCTAAAAATCACAGTGGATTTCAATCTCCAGAATTCCACTCAATATGCATGAAGCACCATAGCTGCCAGATTTGCTTCCATGGGACTGGTCCATTTTCATATCATGCCTCTTACTTAGGGTAAGGTTAGCATCAGGTAGGATACCTGGTATCTCTTTCCTTATTCTACTTAAGTCATGATGTCATGACCTCTTTCAGTGGGATACTATCATATCCTAACTTAGAAGAACTATTTCAACCCCTCTTACTGCGACAGACAGTGTGGTATAAAAAAGGACTAGAGGGATTCTTTTTGTTGTTGTTACTGTTATTTTTAATTTTTTTTCAATTACTACAATAGTCTTGCTGTAAAAGTAAACAAATTCCCCCCCAAAGAAAGAGAAACAATATGAAAAATAAAGTGAGAGAAGAAAAAAGTATGCCTTAGCCTGCTTTATTTATTTATTTATTTGTTTGTTTGTTTGTTTATTTATGCAGTCATTCATTCATTCATTTGTTTGTTTATCTATCTATTTATCTATCTATTCATTCATTCATTCATCTATTCATTCATTCATTTGTTCATTCATTCATTTACTTATTCATTCATTCATTCACTTATTTATTTATTTGTTTGTTTGCTCGTTTATTTATTTACTTATCTATCTATCTGTTTGTTTGTTTGTTTATTATTTTTAGGATTTTTTGCAAGGCAATGGGGTTAAGTGGCTTGCCCAAGGCCACACACAGCTAGGTAATTATTAACTGTCTGGGGCTGGATTTGAACTCAGGTACTCCTGACTCCAGGGCTGGTGCTCTATGCACTGTGCCACCTTTAGTCATCCCTTCAGTCTCTTTGTAAATATCATCAGCTCTCTCTGGGATGGATAAAATTCTTTATCATAAGTCCATCAGAGAAATTTCTTCAACATTTTCCCCCCAAAGTTTCTATTGCTAACTATATTTCCCTCCATCATATTCCTCCCCACCCCCAATTATTCCATTCTCTCTACTTTCATACTGTACCTCCTCAAAAATGTGTTGTATCTGATTCCCTCTCCCACCATTTTCTCTCTCTTCTATCACCTATACTCCACCCCTCTTCCCCTGACCCCTTTCTGTGATCCCTGTCCTCTCCTATTTTCCTCTAGGGCATGGTTTTCCAAAATATAGCCCATGGATCTTTATGCAGTCCACCTGTGGGTTTTAATTTTCATGAGCAAAAAAATAAAATAATAATTTCCATGGAATGCATATCAGATTTTTAAATTCCATCACTAATAAATAATCTCATTGATGTTAATTTTCTTTGGTGTTTTTAAGCAGCATTATGGATAGACATATTGAATGGAATTTTCAATTGATCTGTAGGATATGTTCTGTATTTGTAATGCAGAATAGTCAATATGGACCTACCTTCATACTGTTGTGTTGTCACTTTGTGTTTGCTTTTGTGCTTTACACCTTCACCTGTTGTATTATTGATGCATGTTCCCCTACTTTCTTTTTTCTTTCTTTCTTTTTTAAATTTTTTTGGTTTTTGCAAGGCAGTGGGGTTAAGTGACTTGAACAAGGTCACACAGCTAGGTAATTATTAAGTGTCTGAGGCTGATTCCCCTACTTTATAAGAAGTTAAAAGTATCATGATTTTTCATAGCACTTGCTAAACCTAAGGTAAGCTTAAAAATTAACTATTACATTATTATACAATATCATTTTATTTTGGGGTGTGACCCTTGAATAATTATTTTATTTTAATGCGTCCCTAAGATAACCTAAAGTTGGAAAGCCTTGCTCTAGGATAAGATGGATTTCTATATCCAATTAAGTGTGTATGTTACTTTCTCTCTGGGCCACTTCCAATGAGAGTGAAGACTCATTTATGCCCCCTTATGCCTCCCACTTCCATCCATGGTAACAGCTCTTTCTTGCCTCTTTATGTGGAATAACTTAACCCATTGCAATTTTCCTTTCCCTTTCTCCCAGTACATTCCTTTCTTATCCATTAATTCTGTCTTTATAATATAACTTCATATTTTCATATTCAGTGTCTTGTCTATATACGCTCCTTCTAATTGCCTAATAAATGAGAAGGTTCATTTGAGATATTAGATTCATCTTCCCATGCAGGAATACAAATGGTTCAATATCTTTAAATCCCTCATATACTTCACCCAAGTCCTGTACTTGGACATCAAACTTTCTGTTCAGCTCTAGTCATTTCAACAGGAAATTGTGAATGTCCCCTATTTCATTGAATGGCCATCTTTTCCCCTGAAAGATGTTCAGTTTTCCTAGGTAGTTGATTCTTGGTTTTATCCAAGGCTTTTACCTTCCAGAATATCATATTCAAAGCTCTATGAGCCCTTAATGTAGATATTGCTAAATCCTGTGTAATCCTGACCATTACTTCACAATATTTGAATTGTTTCCTTTTGGCTGCTTGTAATATTTTCTCCTTGACTTGGAAGTTCTGTAATTTGGCTGTGATATTCCTGTAAGATTTTATTTTGGGATCTCTTTCAGGAGGTGATCGACAGATTCCCTCAATTTCTAGTTTACTCACTGCTTCTAGGATATCAGGGCAATTTACCTGAAGAATAACTTTAAAAATGAAATCTAGGATCTTTTCCTGGTCATGACTTTCAGATAACCAATAATTTTTAAATTATCTCTCCTGTATCTGTTTTCCAGAACAGTGGTTTTTCCAGTGAGATATTTCACATTTTCTTATAGTTTTTCATTCTTTTGGTTTTGTTTTATTGTTTCTTGATTTCTCACAAGTCATCAGCTTCCCTTAGCCCCATTCTACATTTGAAGGAATTATTTTCTGACCAGTTCTGCTTTTTATGGCACTCTCATCCTCACTGACCTTTTGGACTGCTTTTTCCATTTGACTTAAACTGTCTTTTAAGATGTTATTTTTCTTCAGTAATTTTTTATATCTCCTTCACAAAATTACTGACTTGGTTTTCATGTTTTTCCACATTGCTTTCATTTCTCTTCCCAATTTTTCCTCTCCCTCCCTTACTTGATTTTCAAAATCTTTTTTGAACTCTTCCAAAGCCTGAGATCAATTCATATTTTTGGAGGCTTTGGATATGGAAAGAAGCTTTGATATTGCTATCTTCTGATTAAATATTTTGATCTTTCATTGGACCAAAGTAATTTTCTATGGTTAGATTTTTTTTCTGTTGTTTGTTCATTTACCCAGACTATGACTTGATTTGAACTCTGTGTTAAAGTGGGACACTGATTCTGGGGTGGAGGATGCACTTTACCAGGCTTTTAAGGATTTTCAGCTGTTTCCAAGGATATTCCCACTCCTCCCCCCTGGGATTTCAATTACTTCAAAGTCTTATGAGAGTCTCTGTTCTCCTGGCTTATGTTCTGGTCTGTGGATGACCATAAGCACTGCCCTTTGCCTTGGAATGGTGAGCAGTTTCCCTGCTCTGCTATGGCAGTAAAGCTCTTTTTCCTGAGATTGGGGCCCAGACTGTGACCTGGATCTGAGTATGTGCAAAGCAACAGTGTCCTGCCTCAGAGAAGAGACTTCTGCAATCTACCCCTACTCCTTACCATCTGTGGGTTGAGCACTCTGGAAGTAGCAGTCTGGTGGCTCCCCAAGCCTGCTCTTGGTCTGAGGCAGGGTTTGCTCTGAGAACTACAATCTCTGACTGAGAGGTCTGGTAATTACCTAACTGTCACAGACTAAGTGCCCCCAGGTGCCCTGCAGGCTGTTCCTGGATGGCTAGAACCAGTTTGCTTTGGAGGCCCAAGTGACCTGAGTTGTACTGGGAGCCTTTCTAACCCTGTTGTAACAGACCATTCCCAAGGACCTTCCAACTTGTCTTGGACTGGAAGATTGTTTCACTCAGTCTTTCTGTGATTTCATAACTCTAGAATTTGGTTAGAGTCATTATTTGGAGATATTTGGAATGGTCTGGGGTAGAGTTGCCAAGATTTCCTACCTTTATTCTGCCATCTTGGCTCTGCCCTGTCCTGAGAGATAACCATAAGTTTCACCAGATGATCAAAGGGGTCTATGACAATAAGAATATTAAGAACTCTTACTATAGGGGCAGCTAGGTGGTGCAGTGGATAGAGCACTAGCCCTAGAGTCAGAGGACCTGTGTTCAAATTCATCCTCAAACACTTAATAATTACTTACCTATGTGACCTTGGCCAAGTCACTTAATCCCATTGCCTTGCCAAAAAATAAAAAGAACTGTTATTATTGTAGGAATGGTATCATCTTTGGAACAGGAATAGATACCACAGATCTGAATACTAAGTGGATGAATTTCACCTTCTTCCTTTTTTGCTCTGGACCTAAATTTACTCTTCTATTATAAAGAGGGGATAATTTACATCAACTTTCTTATAGAGCTCCTAGGAGGAAAACTTTTCCCAAAATTTAAAGTGATAAGGACATGGGAGCTAGGATTAGTCTAACCTCCTGAGGCTATCTATATCACATTGCTGGACAACATTTATTATTAGAAAATAGAAGACATTTTATCTTTCATTTTTCAAATTTGTCTGAGAGAGATTTAATAGGACTGGTCTCTCCATGGAGCAATTCATTGTCTCCTCATTGTTTGCTATCTGAGGCACCCCAACCAGAGACAGTTCCAATGTACTCTGTTCTGGAGAAAAGCAATGTCATGAACTCCAAACCAAAGTTAGCCTTATGCATACAATTAAGAGGTCACCTAATGGACATGATTTCAGGGACATCAGGAAAATGTTGCACATATGAGATCATATCCAAAGACTTGGGGTATTGAAAACAGAGAGACTTGTAATCTTATACTTTGAAGACTGATTAAAGGGAGTGGGACAGGGCAGTTAGGTGAGGCAGTGGATGAAACACTGAACTTGGAATTAGGAAGATCTGAGTTTGAACTCAGCCCCAGACTCTTACTAGCTGGGTAACCCTGGACAAATCACTTAACCTTGTTTGCCTCAGTTTCCTCATTTGTAAAATAAACTAGAAAAAGGAATGGCAAGCCACTACAGTATCTTTAATAAGAAAACCCTGAATAGGATTATGGAAAATCAGACACAACTGAAATGAGTGAACAACAAAAGGGACTGGGGGCATTTCTACTGAAGAGGAGAAGACTTAGGAGAAACATAATTATCTGCCTTCAGTTATCAAGAAGCCTTTCATCTGGAAAATTGTCTTCTAGATCAGCCATAGATCCTATGTTCTATTTGTCTTTCCAGTCATACCAGTTTGTGCTCTAGATTCCAAGGGTCTTCCTAGCTTCAAAATTCTGTACACTGCATTTTCTAAGGTCCTTTCCAACTCTCACACTGCATGAGTATTCTATTGCCTATATAATTTATAATATCAATAAATTCATTTTTGTCTCTCAATCCTTTGTTCAGTACTCTGTAATTGATATTCAAAGGTGTTCACTGACAGACTAAAGCCCAGAGGAAACTTGGCTTTCATTCCTGGTTTGCAAATCATATTTCCATTACACAGCAAATGTTGCCTTATGTATTTGCCATTATCACCGATCCTCCAATTGAAAAGAATCTCTCACTCTAAGAATCTAACAATTAGCATCAAGTTGGTCACATAGAAGGCACTTAGTAAATATTCATCTTCCTTATGAGAAAAAAACCAAATATATCATATTTATATCTTTCTTGTTCATAGGTAGATTCATCTATTTAGAAAAAAAGATTCCTGAATTAGGAAGGAAAGTGGAGTCTATACATTAAAATTCATGAACTTTTATAGGCCTTAACTCACAGCTTATTGATTCTTAATTTATACACACTTTTACCTGGGTTTCTCAGTCCAAACATCAGATTGAAACAGAAATGTTGAAGTAAGGTAATGGCTAGAGCCAAAAAGACTATAAAAAACTGAAAGCTTGATGGTGAAGGAGGGAGACAGGAAATCTAAAAAATAGAGACAAGAACTATAAAAGCCTGGGGCCGTTCTGTATAAGGGCAAACAGCCAGAACCACTTCAATAGTCCTAAGAGCTTCAGTGTCTCACAGCCCAGTGCAATAACTGATCTTTATAATTATGAACATGAGTCAATAAGAAAAGGTTAAATGATGCTCTTTGGGCTCTGTCTAAGAGGGGTGCAGAGAGGAAATGTGCAATGCATTTTAGAAAATTTCCATCCAGAGTGGATAAAGTGAAAAAGATTTTGATGTTTAAAGAAGCAAGTTTCAGTTACTCAGAAGCAGGAATATATCTTATGTAAATGGTATCTTCTGAATTCGGAACATGAGCAAATTTATTTATAAATATTTGTTGAAAGAATAAATGAATGAGTGCATATATGAATGAATGAGTACCCTCTATGATAAATTCTAGGTAAATGAGGGGGTCTCTGTTCTGAAAAAAAGACAAACCATACACTGTGTAAGTTTCATATTTAATCATGCGACTTGAGGGTGGTAATTGCCAATGATTAGAAAATTAGTTAAAATATTTGGACAGAAAAGTAATCATTTGAACTACAGGTGGAATTATTTTATCTGCAAAATTATTCCACCTGAAGGGGAAGAAAAGATATTTTTAATAGGTTTATTACCTATAGCCTTGCCTTAAAAATGTTTTAGGCAGAATCAATGACCAATGACCTAGCTTCATGGAATTAGGAGTTCAGTTTTATTTTTGGAAGGATGGAAGGTACCATATCCAGTAGTTCTACTGAACTGTACCTTTTGGATGATTGTCATCTTTGTAGTCCCCACAGCTTCAAAACCCTGTAGAAGATTGAGAAAAAGGAAAACATGGGCTGGATGATAAGGGAAGACTTTTTGTAAGAAATGGAATTTGAGCTAGACCTGGAAGAATAGGAAAGATCTGGACAGGAGGAAAAGAGAGGAGGAAGCATAATCTAAAGAAACATTTTTTCTTTATCTCTCTCTGAAATATCTGTGTAGTGTGAGTTTTATTGGCCATGAAAAGATGCCTGGGATCTATTCATTCCCTATTGATCTTTTTTCTTCTATTGGTAAGTGCTTATACTAGGAAATCACTGATATTTTAAAAATAATAATTAGTAAGTTTTATGGGCTCTGAAAGAGCCTACAATAGAGTAGAGGAGTCAAAAATAGAAGGAATTGGGGATATGAATAGGGCATAGAATAGAAATTATTTAGGAAAGGATTAGTGGGGCAGCTAGGTGCTTTAGTCCATAGAGAACTGGCCCTGGAGTCAGGAGGACCTGAATTCAAATCCTGATTCAGGTGCTTAATAATTACCTAGCTGTGTGATCTTGGGCAAGTCACTTAATCCCATTGCCTTGCAAAAAAAAAAAAGGATTAGCATAAGAGAGAAGATTAACCTTTTTCTTCACTGAATAGGAGGTCAGAAAAAGGAATGATGACTGGAAGTTACAAAGATGTAGCTATTGTCTGGACATAAGAAAAATCCCCTTAACAATCAAAGTAGTTCCAAAGTGGGAGGGCCTGCCCATTGAGATGTTAGATTCATTGGATTAGAGATCTTCCAATATAAACTGGTTAAACCCATATGTCTGGGGTGGTAGAGTGGGGATTCCTGTACCCTGTACTTTCTATGAGTTGGACTAGACTAGAACTTTTGAGGATTCAAAGACCTTCTAACTATGTGATTTGTTGGAGAAGGCAAAATTCCATTACCCTTAATATAACCACCATCATCATCATGCTCATTATCATCATCAACAATACAGGTAAAGTATATGTATCACTTTATGATTACTTATAGAAAATATAATTATTTCATAGAATCTCAAAGTTAGAATTCTAGCACCTGGCATCTAATGGTTGGCATACAGTAGGTGCTTAATAAATGCTTGTTGGTTGATTACCAGAAAGAGTCTTAGAGAGAATTCAGTTATATAGCCCTCATATCATGACAAACCTCTCCTCTAATGCTCCATTGGTAGAACCTAGAGAACACAGGATCACCTCTATAAGACAATGAGAAAACAAAGGAAGATACTTGTGAAGAACCTATTATTAGAATGATCAGTATAGTATTAGTATCACTTTAATGAGCCTTAGTGTTATATCTATTAATATCATGCTACTCAGTATTAGTATTATTAGTATCTTATAATTAAACATTATTCAGTTTTAGTATTAGTATCACACTACTCAATATTAATATTATTAGTATTGCATAAGTATCATACTCCTCTTTATTAGTGTTATTAGAATTGTATTAGTATAACAATACTCAGTGTTAGTATTATTAGCATCATACTAGCATTAGTATCAAAATACTCAATATTAGTATTATTAGTATCATACTATTTGGTGTTAGTATTATTAATATCACATTACTCAGTATATTATCTTATTAGTATCATTTTATTCTGTATTAGTATTATTAATACCTATCAGTCTTAGTATTAGTATCATATTACTCAGCATTAGTGTAATTAGTATCATATTAGTATCACACTATTTAGTATTAATATTTAGAGTATCCCATTAGTCAGTATTAATATTACAATATTCAATATTAGTATTATTAGTATCATATTACACAGGATTAATATTAATATCATGTTACTCAGTATATTATTTAGTAAATTAGTATTATATTAGTATCACTCAATATTCATATTATTAGCATCATATTAGTATCACATTACTCAGTATTAGCATTATTAGTATCACATTACTCAGTTTTATATTAGTATCACACTACTCAGTATTAGGGTTATTACTATCACATTCCTCAGTTTTAGTATTACTAGTTAGTATTAGAATTAAAACAATTAATACAGGCAATTAGGAGACGCTGGCCAAAAAACTGGACTTGTAGTCAGGGAGAACTGAGTTCAAGACTGCCTCAGATATAACCTTAAATAGGTGAGCCTGGATAATCTACTTCTTTCTTCCTCAGTTTCCTCATCTATAAAATAAGAATAATATTAACACCTACCAGGCAAGGTTGTTGCGAGAATCAAATGATGTGGAGCATTTTGCAAGCCTTAAAGTGTTTTATAGATGCCAATGATAACTAGCAGAGTTGACAAGTACTTTCTTTCACATATATTACTTTTAGTTCCAACTCTTTGAGAGAAACTGAGCAGAAAGAGTTTCCCTAATTTTAGGAAGGAAGAAAAAAACTTTTATTAAATATTTCTATGTCCCAGGCCCTATACTAAGCACTTCACAAATATTTCTCATTTAAACCTCATAGCAGCTCTGGGAAGTAGATTATGAGTCTCATTTTACAATTGAGGAGATGAGACCCAAAAAGTTTCAATGATTCAATGATTGAAGATTAAGTGAATTTTACAGATTAAGAAGGCAAGGTTTGAAGATAATCAATAATTCCAAATCATACACTAAAAATGGTAAGCAATACACATAGGATTCCAGTCCAGATATCCTGGCTTATATCCTATGAGAAAACTCAGATAACTTGTATGTGTTTGATAAAAGGTTCAACATTTTAATTGGGGGAGAGGGGAGGCATAGAAGTCTGTGAAATGTAGTGGTGATCACAGCTTTGAAGGAACATATGGTACTATTGGGCTATTTTTAGGGAAACTTTTTCCCTGGAAATGTCAGAGAGTTGGACACGTTAATAGCTTCTATTGGATTCATCAGCATGTGGTCCAAACTGATCTTGTTTGTACTGTAGGAAGTAAAATAGTTATTTCCTACAAAACCTTAAAGATGTGGGACAGAGGGACAATGCTTTTTGGGTTTTGGGGGGGTTTTTTGGTTTTTAAGCAGAAGGTCATGAAGTAGACAGTATGGTATAATGTATAGAGTGCTGAGTACAAAGTCAACATGACCTGGGTTCACAGTCTGCCTTTGATATTGTGATATGATCCTGGGCAGGTCATTTAACCTCTGTGTGTCTAGAAATTCCCCCAACTCTATCTGTTAAATCATATATGGCTTGTAATTTATGCTGGTGGAAGTTTTTCCCCATGAGATCCCAAAGTGGATATTTAACCTTGTAGAATCATAAAAACTAGCATTTATGAATTTTACAAAGCACTTCATGTTCTTTCATTTGAGTCTCATAACCATTCTTTAGGACAAATGCAATTATTACCATTTTATACCTAAGGAAACTAAGGCAAACAGAGGTTAAAAGACTTGCCCAGGATCATACAGCTGATAAGGTATATTCCAACTCAGCTCTTCCCAACTCCATATCCACTACACTATCCACTGTGCTGTCTAGTGATCTGTTGTACCCAAAAAAGAGCTGAGATATGATTTAGATTTCTACCCCTTTAAAGAAAAAAAAATGAAACTCAAGAGGATCTGAAACTTTCCCCAAGTCATGAAGGTAGTAAAAAGAAGGACCAGGATTCACATATGTCCCCATGTATCTAACTTCATAAGCAAAGAGAATCTTCACTTGTAACCATAAACAGAAAGAGGTACCTCTGCATAGAGAGGAAAGACAACCCAGGTAGAAGGAGGAAACTGCTATGATTTTATTGCTGCTTTAAGCTTACCTTTGTCAAGTTTCATTTCATCACAAAACAGTCAAAGAATCCCATTCAAAACCTGCCTACTGGCTCTCCGTGTCACAGGTTCCTCCCCTCCCCTTACTGTCAACAATGGATCCCAAATCTGTTGTGCTTTAAAGTTTGCAAAATAGTTTACTCGTTACAGCTCTGTTAGATAGGGAGTACTACCTGAGTCTTGCCCAAATGAGATATGGAAATTCAAGCTATGCAACTATAATATTTTATCTATAATAGATCTCACTATTTAGCAGAATCATAAGGTAATTGAAATGTGGGCTAGGAGATTTTAGTCATGAAATCATAGAACTCCTGATTATCAGATCTAGAAGGGGCTTCAATGGCATCTAATCTGACTCCTACTTAGATAAGAAGTAACCTCCTATGACATCCTCCAAAATAGTCAACCAGTCTCTTCTTGAACCACAACCCCTCCTCCCCTGCACCCAGTGACAAGTGGTAACCTATCTCTCAAGATGGCCCTAAGAACATTTGGATGGCTCAAATAGTTCTTTCTTCCCTTGACCTGAAATTTGGAGCACTATGACTTCTAGCCGCTATAGCTTGTTCTACCTTTTGGGTCCATGAAGAACAAGTATGATATCCCTTACAATTCCTTCTTAGAAATTTGAAGACAGGTATCTTGTCTAGCATGCCTATCTTTTAAAAAAAAAATAATTTATTTTTGAATTTTACAATTCTCCCCCTAATCTTGCTTCCCTCTCCCCACCCCCCACAGAAGGCAGTCTGATAGTCTTTACATTGTTTCCATGCTATACATTGATCCAAATTGAATGTGTTGAGAGAGAAATAATATCCTTAAGGAAAACATAAAGTATAAGAGATAGCAAAATTACACAATAAGATAACATTTTTTTTTTAATTAGAGGTCTTTGTTCTTTGTTCAAACTCCATGATTCTTTCTCTGGATACAGATGGTATTTTCCATCACAGATACCCCAAAATTGTCCCTGATTATTGCACTGGTGAAATGAGCAAGTCCATTAAGATTGATCATCAACCCCATGTTGCTGTTAGAGTATACAAAGTTCTTCTGATTCTGCTCATCTTGCTCAGCATCAGTTCATGTAAACCCTTCCAGGTTTCTCCAAATTCCCATCCTTCCCGGTTTCTAATAGAGCAATACTGTTCCATAACATACATATACCACAATTTGTTCAGCCACTCCCCAGTTGATGTATATTCACTCAATTTCCATTTCTTTGCTACCACAAAGAGAGCTGTTATGAACATTTTTGTACAGGTGATGTTTTTACCCTTTTTCATATTCTCTTCAGGGTATAGACCCAGTAGTGGTATTGCTGGATCAAAGGGTATGAACATTTTTTTTGCCCTTTGGGTGTAGTTCCAAATTGCTCTCCAGAAAAGTTGGATGAGCTCACAGCTCCATCAACAGTGTATTAGTGTCCCAGATTTCCCACAACCCTTCCAACACTGATCATTGTCCTTTCTGGCCACATTGACCAGTCTGAGAGGTGTGAGGTGGTACCTCAGAGATGGCATGCCTATCTTTACCTTTCTCTTCTCCAAAATAAATATCTTCAGTCATATCACTATACTGGTTACCTTCCTCTGCACAGCACTCATTTATCTTAACAAAATGTAGGATCTGGAACTAAAAACCAAACTACAGATGATGTCTGGACAGGATAGAAGAGACTAGGATAATTGTTACCCTATGAGTGAATAAAATGGTGGAAATGTGATAAGGAGACAAAAATATCAAATCTTAATTCTACTTTTGTTTTCTCTATTAAAGATAATGATCTTCAAATAGGGAACAAGACAATAAAAATGATGAATGAAGAATTAAAACCTAAGCTAAGTGGGAAGATTGTAAGAGATTATCAACTATCCTCAATAAGTTTGACTTTTTGCCATGAAGAACTGGTAGATATGATTCCTAAATTGCTACCAGTAGTCTTTGTTTTTTTTTTAATTTTATCTATTTAAGGCAATAGGGTTAAGTGACTTGCCCAAGGTCACATACTAGGCAATTAAGTGTCTGAGGTTAGATTTGAACTCAGGTCCTCCTGACTCCAGGGCTGTTGCTCTAGCCATTGCACCACCTAGCTGCTCCTGCCAGTAGTCGTTGACAAGTCATGCATAATGGGAGAGGTCCCAAGGGACATTCTGATTTTCAAAAAGGGTAGGATTGTAGAATATTCATACTCTAGGCTAGTAAGGATGACTTTGTTTCCTGGGGGAAAAAAGTTGTTGTTCATCTTTTCAGTAATTTCCAACTCTTTTTGATTCCATTTGTATTTTCTTGACAAAGATATCAAAGTGAATTGTCATTTTCTTCTCCAGTTCATTTTACAGATGAAGAAATGAAGGCAAACAACATTAATGACTTGCTCAGGGTCACATAGCTAGCAAGTGTCTAAGGTCAAATTTCTCCTCTAGATTCCAGGTCCAATGCTCTATCTGTTGTGCCCATCTAGTTGCTTCAAGTATAGGAAAAAAAATTGCCATTATTATTAAAGGACTGATTTGTGAGCTCTTAGCAGAAGCTGGATCACCACTTCCCAAGATCTTATATTGGAGAATTCCCATTTAAGTATGGGTTGGACTAGCTGCCCTCTGCAGTTCCTTTCATTTATGAGATCTATGTTTCTATGAATACAATCTTAATTTTTAATTATCATATGGTTCTGCCAGACAGTTACTGAGGAAACAATTCTGCAAAACACCTGGGTTATTATTGTGCAAATTACAATCTAATATACCTATATTTATTTGATATTTTTGAACCAGTATGCAGGATTTTATATTTATTCTTATTGCATTTCATCTTAGACTGGACTGGTGAAGTGTTTTAAAAAGCATAAATTCTTTTGTTAGGTTGAACAAATTAAGTGTTATTCATCATCACATTGAGATATTCAAATCATTTGTTTCATAAAACCAAAAATTCTCTAGTAGCGCAAAGACACCATTCTCACTCTCCCGTGTGAGCCCAGTGGTCTGACTTAGTAAGATCAGGACAATTGGTCATCAATAGACTATCAAGACATTTGGAAAAGGTAAAGAACACTTATCATTGTTGAGTCAGAACCATTTCCCCATAGGTATTAAGCCTGTATAAAACCTCATGTTAGGATTAAGGGCAGTACAAAAAAAAGTTTATGAGGTAGTGCCTTCCCTCAAAGGGTTAGTGGTCAAAAAATAGAGAAAGAGGAAGAGTTCTAACTTAGCATGTAATAATGATCTGGCTTATCTCTAACACATTCTTGAATTCAGAACCCTGGACAGAGCACTACACCGGAAGAAATCCATTGGTGGGAGATCAGAGAACCAGTATTGGTTTATCCATTCATTCACTAATCGATTTTAGACAATTCACTTCCTCTCTTGAGCCTCAGTTTTTTCCTTCTTTAGGGAAGACTCAGGGAGACAGAAGGAATGTAATTACTAGAATTAAAACCCAAGTTTCTTGACTCCAAATCCAGTTTTGTTTTTGTTTTCCCTATACAGAACTATCAATAGCTACATATTCTTGCTCTTTACTGCTTCTTCTATGTGATTTTAGGCAAGTAGCTCCTCTCTAGGCTAGATGATACCATTTCTAGGGTCTGATCAGTTAAAAATCTTATTATCCTAAGTTGGGCAAGTCTATCACTCTAGAATAGGAATGTTGTACTAAAGGAAATCCAGAAAGAATTCTAGGGTCAGTAAATATATTTTGACACTAAAGGCTAAAGAGGAAAGTTCAAGTGGGCTATTTAGGGATCTTCATATGGGAAGTGCCTTTAAATTGTCTTAGTGTTTGGAATCATGATTATAGTTCAGAATTTATATACTATTTCCAGATGTCCATGTATCTTCATTCATTATAATTTAATTAGTGTTAATGAAGCAGGGCAAAAAGAAAAATCTCAATTCTATTTTTCCTCAGTGACCAAGTGTATGATAAGAACTTGAGTTCATTTTGTTTACTTCAAAATCTGAGAATATAAGGAAATAATGGCTTTTTATAAAACAGACTGCATTTGTAGACAACAATATCTTCTAATGTCATGAATCATTAAAAATGTCCAGGTCATAAAGACCAGAGGCAGAGTAATGTAATGAAAAGAGTGCTAGTTCTTAAATTTGAAAATCTGAATTTGAGGCCTGGTTCTGCTCCTAGTCATGTAATCCTGAACAAATTATTTCCCCTTTCTTGGTCTCAATTTTCTCTTCTGTAAAATGGGAGAATATTATTACTCTACCTACCTGACAGTTATTTTAAGGAGAAAATGAATTAACTGTACTGGAATCCTGCCATAATAGTCCAACAAGGGCTCATCCAATACTCAAAGATTTTCAGTGATAGAGACCTCACCACCTTCTTAAGGCAGTCCATTCTATTTATGGAAAATTCTCTTAGGAATTTAGATCTTGTGTTGTTTCAGTAACTGTCTTTCTGAATACTGCTTCTACTTCTTCTGGGGACAAGTTGACAAAATCCATTCTTCTACATTATTAAAGTTTTTCTAATATTTGAAGACAGGTATGCTTCCTCCAAGCCTTCTTTTTCCTGTTGTAAGACTGTACAATTCATTCTATTAATGCAAGTATTCATGTTTTATAGACCCCTTAATGAAGACCTTCCTAGCTTTTGGAATATTCTTTTTTTGAAATATATTAATAATTGTATCAAAATATCACTGGTTTCCTTTGCAATCCTTTGCATTTTTTATGCAGTTAAAAATAATATTCTGAAAGAGGTCCAAAAGTTTAGACTTCTAACAGGGGACAGAATACAGAAAGTTTAAAGATGCTTTTATTCATGGTGCTCTCTTCTGGACACACTCTCATTTGCAAATGCCCTTCCTGAAAATGTGGCTCACAGAATGAACTGAACATGGTATAGTATATATGGTCTTTTCAGGGTCAGAGATGTTTTTAATCCAACCATATGACCTTGACATGTATGCCTATTCGATTTCATCTTTGCAATGGGGAATTTATGGGGGAACACAAGCATAGGACACTCAGGCTGAGGATATACATTGATAAGTTGCAATCTGTCCCTGTGGAGGAAACATCAATGAGATTATACCTCAGAACTGAAATCTAGTGTTCAACTCATTAGGTTTGACCCATTTTTCTAGCCTTTAATGACATTTTTGGATCTTAAATTTGTCATCCAAGGTATTAGTTATCCTTTCCAGCTTTGTCAGCTACACATTTGATACCTGTGTTCTGTATTTCTTCATGCAAGTCTTCAGTAAAATTATTCAATATCCCAAAGCCTAGATTTGGTCTCTGGGGCACTAGACTAGAGACTTCTCTCCAGGTTGAAATTGATCCATTAATGGCTATTTGTTGGGATTGGTCATTCTACCATTTCTGAATCTATTTAATCATACCATTGTCTAGCCCATACCTTGCTGTAGTGTTTAGAATGATAGCATGAGACTTTAACAAATGCTTTACTGAAATATAAGTAGATTATGTCTGACATTTTCCTGACCTATTAGCCTATTAATCCTGTCAAAAAAGAAAACTAAGTTAGTTTGATTTGACCTGATTTCAATGAAGCTAGAAAGGAAATCTAACTGATTTCCTTTCTAAATGCAAAGCAATCATATCTTCTGTAATTTGTTTCAAAATTCTGCCAAACTGAAGTCAAGTATACTGGACTACAATTTAAGTTTGATTCTCTTCTCCTTTTCAAAAACTAGCATAATATCTGTCTGTCTCCAGATCTGCCAATACCTGCTTTATTCTCCATTTTTCAAAGATCCCTGGAATGCCTCAAAAACACTAATTATTTTTAGCATTATAGAATACAGTTTATCTGAAGCAACTTGAAACATTTGAGAGCAATTCTCTCTTGGCATCATCTCATTTATCTTAGGTTTTAACTCCATGTTAAAAGTTCCTTGTTTCATTTTTTAAAGTATTGAATTATCATTCATATAAATCAAGAATTCTTTGATTGTTCTGCTTTGAATAGAATGAAAATTTTACACAATTTTGCAGATCAGAGTGCTGGGCCTGGAATCAAGAAGAATCAAGAAGTCCTGAGTTCACATCCCATCCTAGAAAGCTATTATTTGACCCTGAACAAGATTCTTAACCCCCAACTACCTCAGTTTCTTCAATTGTAAATTGGAGATAATAATAAATAGCATAACCTTCCAGGGTTTCTGCAAACATCAAATGAAATAGTGTTTCTAAAGTACAATCCAGCATATTGTAGGTACTATATAAATGTAAGTTGCTGTTGTTTTCATTTATTATTATTTTTATCCTTATTTGCCATAGCAAATCAATTTTTTTCAGTGATTCTTAATTTAAGGTCCTTGAAATTAAATATATATATTATATAGTTAATTGTACATTTTCTTTTTCTTTTTCTTTTTCGGTTTTTTGCAAGGAGAATGGGGTTAAGTGGTTTGCCCAAGCCCACACAGCTAGGTAATTATTAAGTGTCTGAGGTCGGATTTGAACCCAGGTACTCCTGACTCCAAGGCTGGTGCTTTATCTACTATGCCACCTAGCTGCCCAAATTGTACATTTTCAACATAATTCAAATTTCAATATAATTTCAATTTGCAATATGATTTCAATAAAATTGGTTTCCTTTGCTATACTATATATTTTATTATTGAAAGTATTTAGAGATTGGATTTTCAGAAGACTGTCAAAGGGATCCGGGATCCACGCAATAAACTAGCTTCAGAACTCCACATCAATTCCCTCCTTCTGTCTAGTTATTCTACAATAATTCTCTTCTCCCACTATTGGCTCTTGCTCAAAGTTCAATCTACCATGTTTCCCACAAATAGATCTGAATTTCTTATACTGGTAAATCTTCATATAGAATGGTATATCACTGACTCTTTTATAGATTCTCTTCTTTTTAATAGAGAAATCCTTTCAAAGTCACGTTTCAATCATAAGGTATATGTCCCTTCAAATCTCAATCATATCTTTTATGATTTACTATTTATTTTTACACTGCTACAATAATTTTTAAAATTTTTTTATGGATTTTGCAAGGCAATGGGGTTAAGTGACTTGCCCAAGGTCACACAGCTAAACAATTATTAAGTGTCTGAGATCAGATTTGAACTTAGGTAGGTATGCCTGGCTCCAGGGCCAATGCTCTATCTACTGGGCCACCTAACTTACCTGCTACAATAATCTTGTGAAAATAAAAATAAAAATAAAGTGAGAGAAAAAAAGTATACTTCAGTCTGTGTTCAGATGCTTCCGGGATGGGTTTCATTCTTTATCATAAGTCCATCAGAGAAGTTGCTTCAAAAAATCTCAGTGATATCTAGAAGATCAGATGTATTTTTCTGAATCTAGCTAACTTTTTTATCACTCATATTTTGTGCATTTTTATAATTATAAATGGATTTGTATGTACATATACATGTATGCATGTGGGTAGCAAGATGGTAAGAGCAAAAATGAACCCAATAAAATTCTATGGAGGATTTAAGGAGTGAAAGATTATTTTCAGGGGCAGCTAAATGTATGGCATGGTGGAGAGAGTAACAGTCCTGGAGTCAGGAGGACCTGAGTTCAAATGCATTTAAAATCAATGTTCTAAGAAGATGTCCAAAGGCTTCACAAGACTTCCAAAAGGTGACAGGACACAAAGAATTTAAGAATATTTTTATATATGTTGCTCTCTTCTGGATACACTCCTATTTGTCAATGTCTTTCCTGAATATGATACTTCCTAGCTGTGTGGCCCTGGCAAGTCACTTAACCCTGTTTGTCTCAGTTTCCTCCTCTATAAAATAAGCTGGAGAAGGAAATGGCAAATCACTTTATTATCTTTACCAGGATAACCCCAAATGGAGTCATGATGGATTGATATGACTGTAATGACTCAACACCTAAAACAAATGTAAACATAGATCCAGTGCTATTTTTGTTATTGAATCTCTTCTTTGACAGTATTTCCTGTGAACAAATGTAATTCTATGTAGTCCCCATTACCTCACTGTGGTGTCTGACTTGGTAAATGTAGATATAGTTGGAAAATTTTCTTATTCTTTCTTTATTTTTTTTTAAAGTTTTTTTTTGCTAGTCAGTGGGGTTATGTGACTGTCCCAAATCACACAGCAAGGCAATTATTAAGTGTCTGAGGCCGTATTTGAACTCAGGTCCTCATCCACTGCACCATCTAGCTGTCCCCTTTCTTTATTTTTAACTTAAAAATTTATATCTGCATATATATGAATATAAACAAGTCTCACTAAAATATTTTAGATGCTGAAAAAGGAGATAATCTAGTTAAAGACATTCCTTATATTGCTAGTTTTTTATTCTCCAGTTGTTTTTTTATTCTCCACAGTGTGTGTGTGTGTGTGTGTGTGTGTGTGTGTGTGTGTGTGTAATGTATATGTGTGTGTGTGTCTGCCATGACTAGTTGCATTCCCTGACCAAAAGCCCATTAAGAATATATTTTAGGGGTGGCTAGGTGGCGCAGTGGATAGAGCACCGGCCCTGGAGTCAGGGGTACCTGGGTTCAGATCCAGTCTCAGACACTTCGTGATTGCCTAGCTGTGTGGCCTTGGGCAAGCCACTTAACCACATATGCCTTGCAAAAACCTAAAAAAAAAAAGAATATATTTTTAAACTTGGGGTATCCAAACCTTTTTTTTTGCCCCACACATTCCTAATAGTAAGAGATTTTTTAAGCCCATGTTGCTTAAACATGTATGTTTATTTATAAATGGCATAATATATTACTGTACCAGTAAAAATTATATATGTTATAAAATATAGTCATAAAAAAGAAAATTAGAAAAAAATGAAAGTAGAATAAATTGATTAAAATAATTTTATTTATTAATAGTAATGAAACTACTGCTTTCAAAAATGTATATAGGTTTTGGGTATTTTTTTGTGAGAACAATTTGATTGAATTACCTTTATTATTTTAGGAAATATAGTTTCAACCCTTTGTGATAACAGTGATTTGAAGGACCAGTTCTAAGTTAAGTTATTTCAATATTTGTTTTGAATTTGACTGCCATGACTGAAAAATATCCTTCACAAAGATTTGTGACCCCAAATGGCACAAACTTCCTCATTGACTGTGCTTTCTAAATCATTATACTTGCTTTCAATCCCTTCCACCAGTTATATAATCATAGAATCTCAAATGATTACTGAAATTCAGCTCAGAAATTCCCATCTTCCCTGAATGGGAGTGGGGATGTGACATGGTCTCTGGAGGACCAATCTCAAGTCCAGAGGGTGACTTCCAAATGGGGAGGATGGGGGAGTTGCCAAGTTGCCCAAATGGGCCTATTCTAGATGGTACCTACCCTTCTGCTTTTACTTCTGATCTGTCTGAAGAGTTTGCAGTACCTGTCTCATGACAGATGGTTTTGGTGATGGAATTGCAGTGGAGAAATAATTCTGTAGCCAGCTGTTGAAGCCCCAAGCCCACAGGCAACATCACCCACTGGAGCCTTGTGACTCAAGTTGGCCGCTGCTTCTTGCTTTCACTCCCACTACAATTCCCAGGTTTTCCCTTGCTGCAGTTCCTCCCACCTATAGGAACTTTCCTTATTCTACTCAGGGTGGGCAGAAGAGTTAGATTGCATGAAAAGCAGAGGCCAAAAGAAGTGTGAGGTGGATGTTGTTCCTACAACAGAGATAAGGACTGGCAAGGCAATGGTAACTTCCCTTTCTGACAATTCCCTGAGGAGGAGCACAGCTCATAACCCATCCTTGGCCAAGGCAGGGGAAAGAGAACAGTAAAGACAGGCAGTCATTACAAAAAAAGAAAAGAGTAATGATGCTTGGTGATTATCAGTTGTTCTGCTCTCTTTATTTCTAGTATTTTTCTCACTCCCCCCTTGGATTATCTCATCCACTTACTGGAATCACTTTGGAGAGCATTCATTTAAGTCACAGTCCAGAAATTTCAATGTAATTCTCAGACACTGTCTTCTTAAATAGTTCTTCAATTCACAAACGCTTTTCCCTTGCCTCAGCAGCAATGAAAAAACTATGTTTCTTTCCCTAAATTTCATCAATTCTAATGAGGCTTTCTAAGTTTCTTCTAGCAGGGTCATCTCTCCCTGTGGGAATATCAGAAGTGAGTTAGGACCATCAGGTTTGTATTCTCTTGGAAGGTTCTATTACATCCCAGACACCCTGGGAAGATAGCAGACCTCTCTTTTGTTCACAACAGATTGACATATGGCACCCTCATTACTCCACAGCAGGGAAAAACTAACCACCACGCCTTTTTTCTTTCTTTGATCATTTCAGGATGACCTTTCTCCAGTTAGAATTACATTGTCATTTTTTAGAGCAAAACAGACTACTTCCTTCTCAGCAGGGTCAGCTCTGTGTTCTATGAGAAAAGCCTCATACTAATTACAAAGCTCCCAAAGTTCACCAGGTGCTTCCAAATGGATCGTTCTTCCTTTCTTCATCTGGAATGAATTCCTTCATCATCTCTGCCTCTTAGAATCCTTAAATTCCTTCAAAAGTTCAGTTCAAATGCCATCTCTTCCATGAGATCTTTTCCTGATATCCCAGGTTGTGGGTACTTCATCCACTAAATTATTTTATATTTACAATACATATACATATATTTGTCATTTCCCTTGACAAAATCTAATCTTGAGAAAAGGAAAGCTTCATTTTGTCTTCATATCTATAATGCTTAGTAAGGCCTTCATTATCTAATAGAGATTTAAAAATCTTTTGCTGATGAGTCTTTTAACCTCTAGTCTCATTGTATTCTTCTCTGTCTCTTCTTTCCTTCTCCTTTTCTTATTTTTCTTCTTGTTTTCTACTTATAATTCTACCTCTAATATATTCTCCAACTGCTTCTTGCTCCAGCAGGATGGGGCCCCAAGAGCTGGATACTACCTCCAGTCCCTAGGGGGTAGCCCTGTGTGGGTCCTTACTCCTACCGTGATAGCTAATGAACCCCCACCAGTGTTCTTCCCATTATCTATCAACATGTAGGGTTCCATCCAGACCCTGCCACTTCCTCTTGGTAACCTTAATTTTGTCATAGTTCAGTTCATTATTTGTGTTTGACTCTTCATATCCCTATGACTCATACAAGTCAATGGGAATTTTTGACAAAGATACTGGAATCGCTTGCCATTTTTTTCACCAGTGGATAAAATCAAAAGTTAAATGATTTTTTCTGGGCCACATAGCTGGTGAGTCTGTAAGATTGGACTTTAACTTTAGTTTTTCTGGCTCTAGGTTAAGCATTCTTTCCACTGAGTCACCTAGTCATCTTAATTAGCCCTTAGTAAAGGCTAGGATAATACGATAAGAACAATTTGTACAAAATATTCAAATGAAGGTTCATTTCCCCTCAAATACATATATATTATCCACAGACAGAATGAACTCATACTGAGAGTGCAGTAGTAATGAAGCATATATGAAGGGTATATGTGTGACAAAAATAATCCTTTACTCTTGGTACTGCAGGCCTTGGAAATCCTTTTTTTCCTTTAAAGTATTCATAAACCTCTCTTTCTGAATAAGGTATCTCCGGATGTTGGGATCCTAAGCTGACTCCCTGCTCCTTTCTTGGGTCTATAGTTGACTCCTTTCTCTGCTGCAAAGGTTCATGTCCCTTGAAACTACTTCCTCCCCCAAGCAATTATCTCTGTATCCATACTGCTCTAATGTCTCTCTACTCTAAGATGGATGTATTTCCTCCTACCAGTCCAATAGCTCTGATAACACTATATGGAAAGGAAAGGAGAGGCAGAGGAGTGAGAAAAATCTTTGTTCTTACTTTCTTTTCTCTGTTGAAGTCACAAAGTAATTCTTGTACAAATGCCTGGAATACTTGAATTTAAACTCTTCAATTCTTAAACAGCTTGTTTCCTTTAGATTTAGGGCTAATAGATATGATAAACTTTCAACCAATTGTAAGGTAAGTTCCTGTAGCCTCAGTTGCCTTCATCCAAGGACCAAGACTAGCCATAATCCTTCCTGAATGATGAAAGAATTTATTCCCCTAGTGTGTGAATAAACTGTAGGAAAACTCCTCAGTTCCTCCTTTAAACTTGTTAATTACATTTTTTTATGTTCTATAACATGAATGAAGATAACATATGCACATTTTTGTTCACTCTATTCTTAAATTAGTAAAAAAAGGAAACTCTTCCTATTCCAAATTCTTTAAATTTTATTCCAATAACCTTGAACAAATATAATTTGAGATCAACTGTCTACTGATGGATTTCATGGAGTCTATGAACTTGAATTGGGAAAAAAACCACATTTATTTTCCCTAACATCTAACTGAAATTCCTTCAAATAGGATTTAAAAAAAAATTATTCTCATAACAAGTCCTTAGATTTCAACCAATTTCCAAAAGTGTTCATGATGCAAGAAAGTGAAGAAGCCCTAGAAGCATCCATTGGTATTTTTACATTCTCTTCTTTGAAGGAGATCAATTTACATTTTTGGTATGGATGGTTATTATCAGGAACATTTAGAAAGTCATACATTTTCTTTATATTGATATTCATGCTGTTCAGTTGTTTCAGTCACATTCATCTCTTTGTGACTCCATTTGTCATTTTCTTGGCAAAGTTTGTCATTTCCTTCTCTAGCTCATTTGACAGATGAGGAAACTGAGGCAACAGAGTTAAGTGACTTGCCCAAGGCTGTCCAAAATGTCTGCAGCTGAATTTGAATTCAGGTGGATTTGAACTCAGATCTTCTTCAGTCTATGTCCAATGCTCTAACTAGCTGCCTCTAGGCACATTAGAATTGGATTTGAAGTAAAAAATCTTCCATCCAGACCCTGTCACTTCCTCTTGGTAACCTTAATCACATATAATTTCTTCTCTTCTTGGGCAAAATAAATGTAATATACTAAAATGCTGACAATTTCTCTTCTTGACCAACTCAGGGGGACTTCCCTGGTCCCCAGTCAAAAATTATCTTTTCTTCTACAGAACTGTATTCTGTTCTTTCATCTGTTTTTTTCTCACTATTTTGTATTAATGTTATTTCTATGCATATATGCCTACGTCCAAATCCAATTCTGATTTGCATGGGCAGCTAGTTGATAATAAATAGACAGTGGTCATAGAGTGAGGAAGACCTGAGTTCAAATTCAAATGGAGACAATTACTGCCTGAGAGGCTCAAATAGGCTGAAGGAAGGAAGAAATGGTAACACATTGCAGTATCTGCCAAGAAAATCCCAAATAGAGTTACAAAACATGATGTTTAATAAGTCCTTCCTTCCTTCCTTCTTTCCTCTTTCATTCTTCCTGTCTTGCTTCTTCTTTCTCTTCCTCCCTCCTTTTTCCACCTACCTTTCCTTCCTTTCCTTTTTTCTTCCTTTCTTCTTTTTCTCCCTCTCTCCTTTCCTTTCTTTCCTCCTTCCCTCCTTACTTCCTTCTTTCCCTCCTTCCTTCCCTCTCTCCTTTTCCACACTACCAAGAACAGTCTTTTTGGAAATTCGCTTTTTTATTGACACTGAGAAATAGAAGTCTAATTAGCATTTCCATCACTCCAGTCATCATATGTGACAGTAGATTGGCTGTAAGCATTACAGTCCTTGAGCATAAAGCTGTTACAGCATGGAGAATATTACAGAAATATCCCTAAAGATATATCTACAGGAACATCATTACCATCATACTTCTAAGATCTGTATTTCCTCAGTATGGGGATTTCCTTCATCCACACAGATCACAGCCCCTCTAGGCTAGAATAGATGTTCTTCATGAGAGTCATTTGGGTTGAAAAAGTTGTCACCCTGTGGACAAGCTGGCAATAAAACTCCCCAAATTTGCTAGGCTGTTTCTCAAATAGTAGTCTACCTTCAGGCCTATATTCAAAACTCAATACTATCTGCCAGAATATATATGCTTTATGAGTATAGTCTTTAAGAGTTCAACATCTCCTCCATGCCTCATAAACAATAAAGGCTGACATTGGTGCATCAATTATGAGTGTAATAGCTTCCTTTCCTGTGGTAGATTTTGGTTTATGTAACACTTTCCCCACATTGAACCTGGGAGGTGGATGGCCCTTTTACAGATGATGAAACTGATGGTCGCCCAGACCTTGCGAGTTCTAACTTCTCAGAAGTTATCAAAAATCATGAAGAACAAAAAATCGAGGCAAAAACAAAATCCTTACAAGTCTAGAGGATCACTCATGTTGTTATAAAAGCAAGCAAAACTCTCCCAGAATCTGAAGTAGTGACAAGCCAGTTGTAACAATGCACAGGCCACTTCCCAGCACAGCAGGGGTCAAGGAGGAAGCAAGGTGAAAGAAGACAATAGGATAGCTGTTCAAATCTACTTAACATCAATGAAATGTTAAACAACGAAATACAAGGAGAGGTCTTGCCTTGGTCACCTTTAAAAAAATAGGATACTTCCTGGAGACACAAACACACACACACACACACACACACACACACACACACACACACACACACACACACACACACAGAATTAAATTAAATACAACATTTAAGTATTTACAAAGCACTTTCCTTGCAAGAATCCTAAATGATTGGGGGGGGGGGGGATAGAAATAGGAGCAATTTCTCTTTTTTTAACCTCATGTTATAGATTTTTAAAAATAGGCTCAGTTAAGTGAGTTGTCCAGGGTCACACAGCTAGTTGGAGTGAGAACCGGTATTTCAAGAATCCAAGTTATTCCTGTCTCCATCTCTGACACTTTTTCTTCTCATTACAATACACACACATGCACATAAACACACAAGCATACATTTATCAAAATTCTGCTGTGTTCAAGGCAGAGTGCTACTCACTATGAGAACTGAAGAGAAGAAGAAGATATGATCATGCAACTCCTCTCAGTAGTTCAGTCATCAAGGACAATTCTGAGAGACCTGTTAAGGACAATGACATCTACATCTAGAGAACAAACTGGATTCTGAATGTAGAACAAAACACCTTATGTTCACATTTTTAAAAATTTCTATTATATATTTGCTTTCTTTCTTATAGTATTTTTCCTTTCCCCTTAGTTCTAATTTCTCTTTCATAACATGACCAATAAGGAGTTATGTGAAATACAAAACAACTTTTACCAGTTTGTTTACTGCTTTGGGAAAGGGGTAGGGAAGGGAGAGAGGTAGAAAAATATGAAACTCATAAACTTGCAAATGGATGAATGTTGAAAACTACCTTTGCATCTTTGCATGTAATTGGAAAAAGTTTATTTGATGAAATTAGAGAACAGCTTGATAGTGGCTATCTAAGGATAGATCTTGCCTTAGTGGACTTTAAAAAATAGAATAATTCCTGGACACACACACACACACAAACAGACCGACAGTTGAAGTTCAAAAGGCATAGATCTCTGGCAGCAGAGAAGAAAGCTAACAGGCTATGGATTCAAGAGGGAGCTAGTCCTGGTCATTGAGAACTGAGTCATAGAAAGGAACAGAACCAGAAAGTTTAGTCGTATGACCTACACAGAAGAACCACCCAGGACCAGGAGCATTGTGCAAATGACAAAAAAAAAGGAAAGGAACTTTGGGGTCCTGAAGTACTAGAGATTGCTTCAGTCATGTGTGTTATATATGTGCCTCATTAACAAGGTACTCTCAGTTTAGGGCCACTTTTCTCACTGGCACTGGGCATATTTGGGGGAGAGTGTGCCCCTACTTTACAGAAAGAATGTTTTTGTAGCTATTGTTCTTATCGTGTCATCTAATATATATATATATATATATATATATATATATATATATATATATATGTATATATCTGTTTTGAACTAGCTGTGCCTATTGACCAATTATTAAAGGTAAAGGCATTCGTGTGGACTCATGGATTGTGTTTTAGGAATGTGGAGATTTCCTTCGAATTCAGTTATGATGTTACATCTTTAGTAGATCCAGCTCATGAACAGAAGTCTTGAATTGGGGTCTAGATTCCAGAGGAGGCACTGTAGATGTAAGAGATGTTAGAGATACTATTGATAATAATATCTAATGGAATGAATGTGGGGTATGAGAGAGAAGAAACCTAGGTGTTTGGGAAACTGGTGGTGCCAAGTCCTATAAAAGACAACTGTTGGGTATGGTGCAAAGAGCCCAGGATTAGGAGCAGAGGACCTAAGTGCAAATGCTGATTCTGCTACTTAAGACTGGTGTGATTTTTTGTTATAGAAATCATCCTCTCTGGGCTTCACTTCCTTTGTCTGTAACATGAGAGACATGGAATACATGATTTCAAGGTCATTACCAACTGCAAATCCCATGGACTCCCAGTTCTCAGACACAACTAACACTCATTCAGACCTGATGAAGAACATTCCATTTAATTGCAAACACCTCAGAGAGTCTGGAGCAATCGGGATGTTGCTTTAACAGCAAATGAAACCCTGAAGGCTCATTAAGGATCTGAAGCAGCAACAACCCAGTCAGAGCTAATGTGAAAGTGGCTCATTAGTGCAGCAGGAAATGGAGGGATCAGAAACTGATGAATGAGCTTTTACAAAAGACTTTTTCCTCTACCCTGAATGTTCTCCCTTTATCTCCACCTGCTGGAATCCACTGACCCTTCAAGACTAGACTCTGGTTGTCCCGCTCTTCCAACAATGGCTCTGTGCTTTGGAGAATTCCTGGTAATTGTCCATTGTCCTTAGGCAATGGTTGACTTTCTTCACTAGCCATAGAATCTGAAGGAGAACATTTTAGCTGAGGGCAAACCTTTGGAAAATTTTTCACAGTTGGAAAAGGCAAGTAAATTTTACCCTTAAAAAATAACTCCATTTTGGGGGCAGCTAGGTGGTGCAGTGGATACCAGCCCTGGAGTCAGGAGGACGGGAGTTCAAATCGACCTCAAATACTTAATTATTCCCTAGCTTTGTGACCTTGGGCAAGTCACTTAACCCCCATTGTCTTGCAAAAACAAAACAAAACAAAAAAGTGACTGCATTCTTTTTAATGTTTAACAAGAAAAGAAAATTAAGCATTTGCTATATGCAAAGTCCTGTGCTAGTTATTAATGATACTAAAATGAAAATTGATAGAGTCTTTGCCCCAGAGGAGATGAGCATAAGAAGATAAGAGTACCCCTCTCTCTACCTACCTATCTTTCTATCTCTAACATCATTGGATCTACTAAGTAGAATGCAAATTCCTGGAGAGCAGGCACTAATCTTTCTATCTTTCACTTCTTTGGATCTACTAAGTAGAATACAAACTCCTGGAGGGCAGGAATTATGTCTGTGCAGTCTCAAGATTTACTATATAAGAGCTTAGTAAATACTTGCTGATTGAAATGAATTTCATCAATGTAAATCCTCCCTCCAAGGGTTCAGACCTAAATCTGTGCTTAACTTCTCATCCTGTGAGACTTGACCCTTTCCTACTGCAAACCAATAGGGGGTTCACATATAATTTTATATATTAAACCAATTATGGAGAAGTCCTAACTGCTGTAGAGCAACTAGGTGGTTCAGTGGAGATAGCATGTAAGGCCAGGAGTCAGGAAGACTTCTCTTCATGAATTCAAATTCAGCCCCAGACACTTACAAGTCACTAGCATGACCCTGGGCAAGTCATTTTACCCTGTTTGCTCAGTTTCCTCATCTGTAATATGAGCTGGAGAAGAAATTTCAAACTATTTAGAATCTTTGCCAAGAAAACCCCAGTAGGGTTCACAAAGAGTTAGACATGACAAAGCAAAAGCCTTTTTTTTTTGTAATTTAACAAAGCAGGAAACTAAAGGATTGTCTATCAATTAGGAAATGGTTCAATAAGTTGTGGAACATGAATATGATAGAAACTACTGAGTGGTAAGAAAAGAGGAAATAAATGATTTCAAAGACATGTCAATTTATATGAACTGATGCTGAATGAACTAAGCAGAAGCAAGCAGAAGCAAATGAATAAGTTATACCAAAATGTCAATATAAAAATAAATAATTTTGAAGACTTTTATAATGAGTAAAATGAGCAGGACTAGAAGAACAGCTTTCATAATAATAATAATAATACTGTAAAGATAAATAATTTTGAAAGCTGTAAGAATTCTGATCAATAGAATGATCTTTGATTCTTGAGGATTGATGAAACGTGATTCATGACAGAGCGGTAATATTTAGGGTGAAGAATGAGACATATGTAATTTTTTTGGATAATCATTTGAAGAATTTGTTTTGCTTTATTCATATATGTTAAAATTATTTTCCTTTTCCCTTCTTTTTAAAGAAGTGGGAGAGAAAATAGATTTCTGCTCCTCTTTTGTCTTCATGCTACAGATGTGGAGAGATGTTACAGATATGAAATATTGCATGCATTTGAAGTTGAGTATTATTTTACTTAATTATTTACTTTATTACAAGAGACCTCTTAGGAAGTAGTAGAACTATGTAAGTGTTTGGACTATATAAATAAAGCATCAATTTTTTTAAAGAGATAGATGTGGAAGTAAAACTGATAAGATTTGATGACTTATTAAATGTCTGTATAAGAGAGAGAAAGTGAGGATGACTCTGAGGCTATAGACTTTCTTGACCAGAATGAAGCTGGGTACCCCTTAAAAGAAAGAGTAAAGTTTGGAGAAAGTGTAGGTTGGAGGGAAAAGATAATTAGTTCTTTTTGGATATAGCGAGTTTGAAATGTTTAGGTGGCATCCATTGAAGATTATGTCAATGATGATGATGATAAAGAATTTATTATGTACTTACTATGTGTCAGAAATTGTAAAAAGAGGCAATGATACAGCCTCAGACACTTAATAATTACCTAGCTGTGTGGCCTTGGGCAAACCACTTAACCCCATTGCCTTGTAAAAATCTAAAAAAAAAAAAAGCAATGATGATGCAATGATGATTTCTTTCTTGTAAAAGGAAAAAACCAAGCAACTTACAAGCTAAAGGAGGAAGATAACACATAAAGGAGGGGAGTGGGTAAGGTAGAGTACCCTTGAGGAAGTGGCATGGAGGACAGACACTTAGCAAGCTGAGGTACATAGGTAAGTAATGGATAGAGCACTGAATCTGGAGTCCAGAAGATCTAAGATCAAATCTGGCCTCAGTTGCTTAATAATATGTCTCCCTGGTGTCTGATTCACTTTCCTCAACTGTAAAACAGGGATAATATTATCATGCATCCCCAGGATTGTTCCCAGGATCAACTGAAATAATACTGACAAAATACTTAGCACAGCAACAGACATAGAGGAGACAATAAATGTTTATTCCCCTTCCCCCTATATAACAGAGAAAACTTCAAGGTCAGAAGGTGATTAAGAGATTGAGGTCAGTGGCCAGAGTGCAGACATGAGTTAGAAATGATGGTTGGAGCCTTGATCCAAAAGGCAGCTCATAATACATGCCTGCAGCTCAGGCAAAATTAGGACTGAATTTATAATATTGGAATGCTATGTGGAATCCACCAAATCTAAGATCTGGGGGAACCCTTACATATATACAAGTGGTAATGGAACCAAAAGAAGATGATGAGATCATCAAGAGAAAGTGGTAAAAATCCCTCCTTGGGTGGACCTATGTCTCTCTGTTTTATGCTTCACTTGATACTAATAATTAGAAGGTCACTGAACAGTTATTCATTGTTGCTGCTTTCAAAGTATTTGCTTGGGGGGAAACCTCAAGTCTTACTGAAACATTTTTTTTCACAGTAAAAAAAATTCATGTACAATAGTATTTTGCACCGTTGGATTAAGTGTGTGAATAGAAGGATATGGTCAACTGTAGAATATCATTAAGAAAAACCAGGCAGTTCTCTTTTCATACCTTCATTAAGGATGCCTTTGATGCATGTCTAAATAGTTCTCATCAAGATTTTGTAGAGATGGGAAAACAGACATGGATTGAAGGTTATTTTCTTAGCTGCCCTTCAGTGGGGGGAGGGTGGAAGTTATAATGAGATCTGTGATTTTTTTTTCTAAGTCTTCAGTACTTGCTCCTCTTTTAGGTACTTGGAGAATTGATCCTGTCACACATCATTGAGTTTCCTCCAGTATAATAGATCCACCATCACCAGCCTGTGTCTTCTTGGTCAAGTCACTTCTTCCCATCTCATTACCACTTCTACTTCTCTGTGCCTTCCATCAGGGACAGCAATATTAAGGTCCAAATTCACTGACGCCACTGTCACTGATGGACAGAAGGATTTGTGATAGAAATATTTAGAGACTTTATTGCTTATTTATATACAGACCCTGTTTTTTATTAATTCACTCTTTCCCTTCTGGTTTAATTCTTAAATTCTCTCAGCATAGTACCTCACATTTACATAACACTTTAAGGTTTGTGAAATATTTATTATATTCATTTGATTCTGTTAACAACCCTGAGAGGCAAAAGCTACTATGACCCCCAATTAAAAAATCAGGTTTTGACAATTTGTGTGTCTTGCCAGTGCTCTCATAGTCAGTAAGTTTATAAAACAGGCTTGTAACAGAGTTTTAAGATACAGAATAGAGAGTAATTAATCAAGACTAAGCAAAGTACTTTGGGGGTGTGAAGAGAGAGAGAGAGGGAGAGAGAGAGAGAGGGAGAGAGAGAGAGAGAGAGAGAGAGAGAGAGAGAGAGAGAGAGAGAGAGAGAGCATGAAGATGGGAAAAGTCAGAGAAAACAGGATTCTGATAAGGGTTTTTTGTCTAGTAAATAGAATACATAAATACATAGAATACATAATGCAAATAAATACATAAAGGAAATAGAATGCATTAAGGAAATAGTGAGAATGATCAAAGTTTAACACTTTCAATTTATAGATGAGGAAATCAAAACACAAAGAACTCAAGTGATTTGTCCAGAATGATCTAGCTAGTGTACGAGTCAGAATTTGAACCTAGATCCTTGCTATTTCAAGTCTAACATTATACCATCTAGCTGCCAGGTTACTAAATTGCCAGATTTTAGAGGGTGTTGAATTCCAGGCTGAGGAATCTATGCTTTATTGAGTAGGTAATTAGAAGCCTCTGAAATCATTTAAGACTCCTGGACCTCAGTTTCATCATCTGCAAAATGAGACAGCTGAATTACATGACCTCTGAGGTTTCTTTATATATATAATCTCATGCTAAGATTAGGGTAAATCATTATAGAAAATTAAATTATTGTAGTTTTTGACTTGTAAACCACTTCCCTCATTATCCTATGAGGCAAGTAGGTCTAAAATGATCATTCTCATTTTACAAAAGGGAATCTGAGGCAGAGTACAGGAATGACTTGCT
Organism: Macrotis lagotis; assembly: GCF_037893015.1. Taxonomy (NCBI): domain Eukaryota; kingdom Metazoa; phylum Chordata; class Mammalia; order Peramelemorphia; family Peramelidae; genus Macrotis; species Macrotis lagotis. Next base: position 219,088,003 of record NC_133660.1, read on the forward strand.
CATGGTTAATGTTAGAGATAGAATGAAAATCCATATTCCATATCTAGTGGTCTTTCCAACACATCTTACAACCAGTCTAATAAGGTAGCATTTAGCAATATGAGTCTTGCCTCTTCCACAAATCTTGTATGAGATTACTCAAGTCCAACCTATTGCCATTCTTCACTATTATTACTATAAACTGTATCACATCATTTGCTATTTTATTATGTACTCCCTGGAACTTGTCTGATCTACTTCCTATGAAAAGGAAGACAGCAACAAGGAATGGAAATTATCCTGCATCTGGGTTTGAATCCTAATTTTTACTCACTTCTGTAACTTTCCATCTCTGAACGCTAAATTTTCTTGACTATGGCATTTTCCATGAACCTGTAATCTCATCAATGCTTCATGCTAAGTACTAAATCATGTTTAATGAAGACTTCAATTTCTGTAAAATCTACCTTCACAGCCACCTTGGGAAGCAGGGGCAACTATGATTAAGAATCCCATTTCAAAGATGAGGACAATGGAACTTAGAGATTAAACAATTTGACCTAAATCATCCAATTAGAACAAGAACTCAGGATTCAATCACAGGTCTCATGATCCCAAGAGCAGGAGTCTTGTGCCCCACATACTGCTTAGAGAAATCAAAGGAAATAGAATTGAGCCAGTTTCAAACATGTCTCATGTCTCTCCATCCTTGGCCTTTTTTAACAATGGAGGAGGACTGAATCACTTTTTTTTAGGTTTTTTTGGTTTTGTTTTGTTTTTGCAAGGCAAATGGGGTTAAGTGGCTTGCCCAAGGCCACACAGCTAGGTAATTATTAAGTGTCTGAGACCAGATTTGAACCCAGGTACTCCTGACTCCAAGGCTTGTGCTTTATCCACTATGCCACCTAGCTGCTCCTGAATCACTTTTTAATCTCCAATTCATTTTTCTTTTTTTTCTATAACTCTTTCCCTTCTCTCAAATGGATAAAAACCCAAGATGCTAAGGGAAAGATGGCAGGTCCCTCCTCCCCTTCTTTTTGGCAAATGGAAGCTTCAAGAATAAAAAAGAGAAAATTCTTCTGCTGGTGTTTTGAAATCTTCCCCACATCTTCTATTCCTTTACAGCACTTAAAGAAGAATCCAATATTTTCTGGGCTTATCTAAATTTTGGCTAGAGAGTGATACTGCTCAATCAAGGGAAATAAGACTCTGGAGAGCCACATACAAATAAATTTTACAACTCTGAGAAACTGAACACAAATTCTTGGACATCCTGAATTGTAGGCACTCTTTTTATTCTAAGAATCTATTCCTTGATGTTGAGGTTCTTAACCATTTTTGTATCATGGATTGCTTTAGCTGAAGATCTGGTGAAACTATGGACCCTATCTCACAAAAATATTTGCACGAAATTAGATATTTGGGATTACAAAAGAAACAATTATATTGAAATGCAGTGATCAAAAAATTAATTCATAGCCCCCAAGTTAAGAATTTCTGGCTTAATCCCAGATTAAGAAAACCTTAGGTTTTCGCCTCTACCTTCTTTTTTCTATCTCATATTCCCACAGGACTGAACTCTAGTTGGGTGTTGGTGTTAAGATTCTCATCTTTTTCACGTACACAATCTTAGGAACCATGAACTGTAAGGTGCTCATATAAATGACATGTTTTTGAGGGCCTAAAACCATTCCTAGCTGATGAGTTATCATAGAAGGGGCCCCTGGGCAGGGTGTTGTGACCTATTGGAGCTTAAAGCATCATATAATTTGTCAGAACCAATTAGGAGACAGAAGGATACCTGAGGGAGAAGGCAGGACTTCATTTTGAACCAGGCCTTTAATCCTGGCCCCAATAGGGCTTCCTCAAAATTGGGCCAAATTCTCTTAACTATTTGACTTTGAGGTTGCCTTAGTTGGAAGAAAGAATCCTCTTGAGACCCAAAACTTGCCCTATTAATGTTAGCACTGAACATGATCATCTCCCAAATTAGTGAGAGTAGGTCTCCAACCTGGTTAATGGCAATTGAGTCTAGCCAGAAATGTACATTAATATTTTTCTTAGTGTAAGTTGTCTTATTTAAGGACAAAATTACTGATGAGTCCAAACATCTTAAATTTTAATCTATCCCATTCCCTCCCTTGGTTTCAACTCTCTATTCTGTTATGTAGGTCATTTCTGACTACTACAAGATCTCTTTAACAGAATGTCAACATCTCAAATGCAGAATATCCACAGCCAAACTACATATCAACTCATCCTTTATTCCCCAAATTCCTATCTTCCCAACTTCTCTATTTTCTTTAATGACCCAATCATCCTGAGAAATGTATGACTTAGTAGATAGATTGCTAAATTTGGAATCATGAAATGTTGAGTTCAAATCCTGTCTCTCAAACTTAATTTGTATGAACATGGGTCAGTCTCTTAATATATGAGTCTCATTTTCCACATTTATAGAGTGAAGGAGATGATCTCAAAAGGTCCTTGTCAATCCAAAATTTCGATAGTGAGTTGAATTTTCTCTGTACCAGAAAATACAAAAAACATTCTACAAATGTCAAAGATGAGACTTATGGAAAAGAGTAGTGGAAAGAAAAACAGAGTCCAACTGCAGACATATGCTTTGACCCTGGGAAAGTCATTTTCCCTTCGAGTGTCTCCCGATCAGCTCTCTAAAACTATATATTATAGAATAATAAATGATCTGCATTAGTTGAGAGAATTTACAGAATTTCCTCCACCAATGAAATAAGGAAGTTCCAAGAAAAGTATATATTTAGAGATAGATGCTGGTGATGACTATGTAACTGGACCATAGATCCAGAAAAGTAGCTGTGAGGAGTCCCATGCCAAGACTTGGCAAAATGAGTACATAGCAACTCTCTGCTGATAAATCTAGGAAGGCTTCATAAAAGGCCTGGGATTCCAGGAGCTGCTCAGGGAAGTGGTCTTCATTAACTGGAGGTGAGTTAAGATGATAGCAAAGAGTTAACACCAATTTTAATAATCACTTCTGTGATCCCTTTCACCTGCGGTGTTGTTTGGTTCTAGATGGGGAAAGTCCAGTCCATATCAGATCAAGAATTCCTTCTACAGTATCCCTGACAATGCCTGTTAAAGACTTCCTGTAAAACTGGATCAACAATACACTCAGATGGTCCATTCATTCTATTATTATATTCAATGCTTCAAAAGATGGTGGACAAGAGTAGTGGTGAAGGTCTGAAATTCCTGCAACCCAGGAAGATAACAGTGGCAGATGTCTTGAGCTTAAGAATTCAGAGCTACACTGGGCAAAGGCTTTGCTAGGGAAACATAAGGAGTTCTTCATTAATATGCTGAGTCCCCAGGAGCTAGGAAGAAGACCACCATGCTGCCTAAGGAGAGGCCAGCTGGCTCATATTAGGAATAGTCAGATCAGAGCTTCTGTGTCCATCAGATTGATACCTCCAAATCAAAATATGATTACATTTTTAATATGAGCATTTCTACCTAGAGTATTGCAAATACAACAAATAAGGATTTGATTTACCCTTTTGTTGATTGTCTAGATGTAAAGTGATGGAGAAAATTTTAATGATGCAGACTAAACTTATAAACTTGTCATCTTGGAAAGTTGCTTGTTAAACTTTATTTTACATTTTATTTTTATTTTTTCTAGTTCCAAATTTTCTCCATCCCTTCTTCCCTTCCTTGGAAGGTAAAGCAATTTGATATAGATTATACATATGCAGTCATATAAAACATTTCTATGGTAGCCATATTGCAAAAGAAAGTGCAAACCATAAAAAAGTGAAAAAAGTTTAAAAATTATATTTCAATCTTCATTCATATTCCATCAGTTATTTCTATGAAAGTGGATAACATTTTTTAATTGTTAAGTCCTTTGACTTTATCTTGAATCAATGTGTTGCTGATCATAGTACAATATTGTTATCATGTACAGTGTTCTCCTGGTTCTGCTAATGTCAATTTGCATCAGTTCATATATGTCTGCTCAGGTTTTACTGAAAGCTTACTGCTCATTGTTTCTTATAGCACAATAGTATGGCTTCAATTTTTAAGCTTTTATTAGCATATAGGGCTTTTATTAGCATATAGGGACCCCTACTCTTTTGACCTGTATGAAATTATTGCTTGGTTCTCTAAGTCTGAAACAAATTACAGTGTGTTTGACTGTGACTGAACAGACCAATAGGAGCTTGGAATTCTCCACTGGGGCACAAATAGTCCATGTGAACACCTTACATATGTTACATTTCCTTTGACCTGCTTCAATTCTTCCTTCCTCATAGAGTTCATCCCCCTTGTGATGGGGACACACCATGCTGGGCAGTCCTGTGCCAGTGTCTCCCATGCTGGACAATCGACTCTAAAGTTAAGACGGATCTTTAAAGTGTCTCAGTATCTCTTCATTTGATCACCTTGTGGGCGCTTGCCCTGTATAAGTTCTGGAGAAAGGACCTCAGTGTCTGGTATCTTCTGCCAGGTGATCTTCAGAATCTTTTTAAGAAAATTTAAATGGAAGCAATTCAGTTTCCTGACATGGTCCCGGTAGACTGTCCAGGTTCACATATAGCAATGAGGTCAGCTCAATGGCTCTGTAGACCTTCAGTTTGGTAGTCAGTTGAATGCCTCTTTTCTCCCACACTTTCTTTCAGAGTATCCCAAATACTGAGCTAGCTCTGGCAATGGGTATATCAACCTCATTGTCAATGTGTATCTCCTTGGAAAGGACATATACACTGCCCAATGTAAGTGAACTTGTCCAGAGTACTCAAAACCTCTCCATTTTCTGTAATCAATGACTCCACATATGGATGGTGAGGTGCTGGCTGATATAGCACCTTTGTTTTCTTGGTGTTATTTGTTAGACCAAAATGAGCACAAGCAGCAGAGAATTGATCCATATTTTTCTGCATCTCAGCTTCAGAGGCTACATTGAGTGCATGGTCATCTACAATGGAAGATCATGCACCAACACTCCCTCCACTTTGGTCTTGCTTGTAGTCTTTGCAAGTTGAAGAATTTGCCATCAGTGTGGTAGCTGACCTTGAGGCCATGTTCATTCTTAGTGAGGATGTTTGATAACATGCTTGAAAATATCATGCCTAAAAGCATGGGAGGAAGGACACATCTTTGTTTTGCTCCATTGGTGACTGGGGAATCTTGAGAGCATTGCCCACTATCCAGAACCCAGGCAAGTACACCATCATGAGAGTAATGTATAATACTGATGAATTTCCCCAGGTAAGCACATTTTGACATAATTTTCCATAAGCCTTATGACTGACAGTATCAAAGGACTTGGATCAGATACAATGAATGTTGTATACTGACCTCTGTTCTGCTCCTGGCATTTTTCCTGGAGTTGTAGGGCAAGAAACACTATATCGACTATTCCTAGACCCTTTCTGAAGCCATCCTGGTTCTCAGGGAGGTGTCCATCTTCCAGGTAAAGAATCAGTCAATTGAGGGGCAGCTAGGTGATACAGTGAATAGAACACCCACACTGGAATCAGGAGGACATGTGCTCAAATCTGGCCTCAGACAATAATTGTCTAGTTGTGTGACCTTGGGCAGATCACTTAACCACATTGCCTTAAATTAAAAAGAAAGAAAGAAAGAATTAGTCAATTGAGAAGGACTCTGGCAATAATCTTACCAACAATGACTAAAAGAGAAATAACCCTCTGATTGCCACAGGGCAATCTATTTCCTTTATCTTTATAGAGATGGATGATAGAGGCATCCTTAAATTCCTGAAGGATAACCTCTTCATGCCATATAATCTGGAGAATTTCAGTTAACTTTTGCATGCGTAATGGACCTCTTCCACCTTGTAGATCTCAACTGTAATAGAATAATCACCAGTACTTTGCCACTTTAAAGGAATAACAAGGAGGTGGAGCCAAGCTGGTGGAGTAAAGGCAGGGACTTGCCCTAACTCTCCCCCAAATCCCTCCAAATCCATTTAAATAATGACTCTATAGCCAAATTAGAGAGTGACAGAACCCACAAAAAGATAGAGTAAAATAATTTTCCAGCCCAATACAACTTGGAAAATTGACAGGAAAGTTCTGCTGCAGCAGAGTGAGTGAGGAGTACAGTCCAGTGCTAGCTGTGACTGCCCAACCCCAGAACTGCTCCTGGTTTGCTGGGGTCTGGGGAGGGTGGGGACAGTAGTGGTGGTTTATAGACCTCTCAGCCCAGAAATACCAAGGACAACTTAGAATGTCAGTAAGAAAGTACTGTTGCAACAGAATTAGAAACTGGCCCATGTTAGAAACTGAGTTTTTAATCTGGCCCAGCCCTGACCCCAGCAAATCAGGGGCAGGCCAGCTTGGGGGGGGGGGGGGTCACTGAATCAACAGCAGTAGTAGCATCTTCCAGACTCTCAGCCTGGAGTCAAATGACTAGTCAGAAGATTACAGGGGTCTCTTCATTAACACTGAAGCAAGACTCTGTTACTTTGCCCATACTTGTATCAGGGTTGTAATTCTGGGTGGCAGTCCTGGGGCAAGTACATCAGAGTTCATTGCTTCAGGAGTGTAGGGCCCTTTACCACAATTCGAGGGCAATAAACAGTCCTTGTGATCATGCACAGATGAGAGTACAGGCCAAAAGAGTAGTAAAGTCCTCTACTTAGATTATATTACTGTGGAAGAGTTGAAAACTTTCTCAGAAGTATCTCTGAAAATAATTGCACAAAACCCAGAAGCTTGGGAGAGTGTGCCCCCTACCCTGGAAGCAGATCTCTACTTTAACAAAGAATTAAAAATCAAGTCATAAGCTAGGGAAATGAATAAACAACAGAAAGAAAAAAATCTGATCATAGAAAGTTACTATGGTGACAAGGACATTCAAAACACACCCTCACAAGAAGATAACAAAGCCAAGCTCCTATATCCAAAGACTCCAACAGAATTATGAAATGGTCTTGGGCTATTGAACTCAAAAAAGATTTTGAAAATCAAGTAAGAGAGTATTGAAAAAAATGGAAAGAGAAATAAGAGTGATGCAAGAAAATCATAGAAAATGAGTTAGCAGTTTGGTCAAGAAGTCACAAAAAATATTGAAGAAAATAACACTTTAAAAAACAGATTAGGCCAAGTGGTAAAAGAGGTACCAAAAAAAAAAAACCTATGAGGAAAAGAAGCCTTAAAAAAGCAGAATTGGTCAAACGAAAAAAAAGGGGCACTAAAATTCACTGAAGAGAAAAAAAAACTTAAAAAGTATAATTAGCCAAATGGAAAAGTTTCCTGAAGAAAATAATTCCTTTAAAATTAGAATAGAACAAAAGAAAGCTAATGGATCTATGAAAAACCAAGAAACAATAAAACAAAATCAAAATACTAAAAGAAGTAGCAAGTTCTATTTAGATTTACAATTACATGTACAATATTCTTTTGTTCATTTTACTATGTTATGGAAATGATTGTTTTATTTCTTAAGTTCAGAATAAAATAAATAATTTTTTTCAAAAGTCCTCAAACAAACCAATCTAACTTTGAATGATCTATGATTTAGTTGATTTTAGCTCTTTGGTGACCCTTTGAGCTATACAAATGACAATCTCTCCATTATTAAAATCCAAGTTCATGAATTGCTGTAGCCCCTAAATTCATATCAGTAATGAGTCCTTACTTTACTGGACTTTTTAGTTGACCCTTACACAACAATAGCATTGTTTGTTACTAGTGTGTATGTTTTCCAGCTTCATGTGACTTTTCAGGGCTTGAATGTATGTATGAAATAAAAAATAATAAAACCTGTGCCAGAATTTTAAAAAATAATAAAACTGGTACCAGAATTTTCTATTAGAGTGGTGGTAGAAGAGGAGAATGGGTTTGGTCAGTAGAGAACAATAGAATCACAGAATGGCAAGACTTAAAAGAATCTTGAATTATGGACCAAGAACATTAAGAACTAAGAGGGATCTTAGAATAAAAAATAAAGAGATTATTAATCTGAAAGGGGTTTAGAATTTAGACTGTTAGGTTCATGGATGCCTAATAGATGCATGCTACTGTTTTTTTATAACAAATTAGGAGATAAATAAGTATGGAAAGTGCTTTGTAAATAGTAAAGTATAATCGGATAAAGAATTGTTATTTTGGGGTCTAAGAGGTTCTTTCTTTGAGTAGTGGAAGTTAGCAGCTATCTCAGGACCAGAGCTAAATAATTCTTCTTAATTATCAATGTTCAGACTATCAATCAAATGATATTTTCCCTGATATTGAAGACCCAATATCTGGTCATTTCAGGCACAGCAGAATGTCCAATTATATTTGATTTATACCATTGTTTCTCATTCGGCTCTGTTTATTATACAAGGAGGTATTTGGACTTAAGGTAAAGCCATTCATTTGTCCTTAAGTAGAGTGTTCCATGCTGAAAAAGGAATTTATGTAGACCTGAATGGGGAGCAATGGCCAATTGTTTTGGCAAAAAACATATAGAGTCCCTCCTTTTGCAGGGAAAAGTCAGGTGCCAGATGAACTTGAACTACCTTTTGTCCAATCAAAAATCATTCATGATAAACATATTAGTTTCCCAGAATCTTGAAAAGTGAACTATTATAAGTCCAACATTTTTCTCTACAGCTGTGGCTATAACCCTAAAGTGAAAGAGTTTTAATATTTACCCACATTAGGTAGAAGAATATAAAGTTTTTGAAGATGGGGACTTTTTTTGTAAATTTTTACTTCTTTATAAAACCATTATTAATATGGAGTAAATGAGCTTTCTCTCCAGATGAGGCCATGGTTTAAGGAATAGAGACATGAATGCCTCTGGAAGATTCTCTGGGCTACTCATTTCCTAACATGCCTATCTCCTTTCACTATAGACTTTTTTCTGCATCTCTATATCCTCTTTATTGTTCAGTTGTTTCAGTCTTATCCAACATTTCATGACACCATTTGGAGTCTTTTTGTTAAAGACAGTGGAATGGTTTTCCATTTCCTTCTCCAGCTCATTTTACATATGTGGAAACTAAGTCAAACAGGATTAATTGACTTGCCCAGGATCATATAGCTAGAAAGAATGGGAAGTCATATTTGAAGGCACAAAGAAGAGTATTCCTGACTCTGGGTCAGCCACTTTACCCACTGCATCATCTATGTCCTCCACCCCACCAATTTAACTCCATCAGCCCCAGTTTCAAATAGATCTGAAAAAAAATAGTTACTTAATAAATATTTGTTGAATTGAATCTTAATTAGAAATTTTAAAATATATGTACCATATTTTCGTGGTCTTAGTCTCTAAAGGTATAAATATGGATTGGTGTGAGAAAGTTCTTACACTACCCATCTAATGGATATATATATATACATATACATATACATATATATATATATGTATATATATATATATATATACATATATATATATATATATGTATTTACAGAGAAGCAGTATGGCATAGTGATTTGAAAGATGGCCTCAAAGCAAGAAAGCTCTAGGTTGAAATCCTTTCCCTGATTCATATTGATTGTGTGATTCTGGGCAAGTCACTTGTCAGCGCTATGGACAGCTCTCTGACTCCAAGTTGCATTGATAGAGCCTCCTCACCTTGGGTTCCTTATATTAATGACACCACAGCTTCAGTCCTTATCTCAATCCACTAAATAGATAGGTCAAGAGAATGCATAAAAACAATGTATTTAGATTGAACAGTAGGACATCATGGGAGATGTCTTATACTAAAGTCAGCTAGAAAATGGACACCCTATGGGAGAAGGTCCTTCAAATGTTCTTCTTTAAGCATAAAATTGGTATAATTGCTAGATCATTACGAGGACTCTTCCAGAAGAGTATAGGGTCATAATTTGAGAGCTAGAAGAACTGAGATTATCTAGAGCTCTCCAGAACTAAAATGAAAAGCAAACAGGGGTCCAGAGAGTTGTTATGAACCGGCCACTATCCTACAAGTAGCCTAAGGGGAACCACTAAGGTCAACTATAGACTCACGATCACTTTTTTAACAATGCTAAATTTAGACCTGAAACAAACCATATAAGAAAAATGAATAGATTTATTATTTCCTAGGCATTAGCATATGGGTAGCTGACCAATCTCTGATTCAATGATAGTTCATGTATATGGGATACTCACTGCAGATGGACAGTGAGCTGGATCCAGAACTGAAGAGGAGAAAGAGAGATGGCTAGATCTCTTTCATAGAATTGTGCAGTATTTTCAACAGTCCCAAACTGTTTCCCAGGGCAAAGACCTAACGATTCATAAAGGAAGTGGGATATCAGGAGATGATAGTAAGATATTACAGAGGGTTATCCCAGTGACTGGCATAATAACTATGGAATGTGAAAAGATCTAGAATGGGTTTGCTCAATCTTTCTGTGGTATTTTGACAGTCTGGTGAAGCCTATGGACTCTTCAGAATAATATTTTAAAATATATAAAATAAAATATATAGAATTACAAAAGAAATCAATTATATCGAATTCTACTTATTGGAATTGACCATCCATCAGCAGTATTTGATTCATATACATGAATTGCCATATTGAATCAAATATGGTCAACCACTTGTATGTCAGAATCTGTGAAATAGCCATTTTAATCTTGTCATTTTTTCTCATGTGATGTGTTTTAGGTCTAAATTTAGCATTGCTAAAAGAATGATCAAGAATCTGGAGGTGGAGCACCTGGACTGAGACCTTAGCTATGCCCTTTTTAACTCTGTCTACTATAAGAATTTCTGTTCTAGAGCAAGACCTTAAGCTCAGTGTCTGGGCCTTCTGAGAAGAGTTTATGGGAAAAAGTTTGAAAATAGGAATGTTTAGTAAATGCTAATTAGAATAGAGGGAATTATGCAAGTTTAACCCAAGATAAAAAGTATATAGAAGGAATAATCTGCACTGACTCAGTGGAGACCCATATCCATGAGGTCATACTTCCATTGAAGCACTGATATTTCAGGAAATGCTTCTAGATAATTGGAGTTATCCAATGATAGTTTAGATTGCCTTGGGAAATAGTAAATTCCTAGTCACTGGAACTATTTAAGCAGAGGCTAGATGCCCATGTACTACACTCATATAGTACTTCCTATGGAACTATTTCCCCACTCATGTTATATTAGAGGGATCCCAAAGCATGATTTGTCACTTTTCACCCTTGGGTACTGGACATAACCCTAATGGAGCAGGCTTGTTTCTAGTATTGTTTCCCATAAGCCTCTGCCTGTAAATGATCAGTCAACCAGAGTTAAATCACTTTTAGAAAGGGATTTTTACCATACTGGTATAGTAAGAAAAACTGGTCCAAAGACAGCTTCTAGAAGTCTGAGGCACACTCTCCCACAAGAATATATAGGTTCTATGGAGAAATTATTCAAATTTGGAGATGACATGTGGCAAGGAGGCAATTCATAGTTTTTTGTACCAAAAGTCTTTTTCTTTCTTTGTAGAGTGCCCACATAGGCATATGAGTTCTGAAGCTTGGTGCCCCATAGAGTTTTGAAACAGCCTTTCTAGAAATATCTTTTTTTTTTATTAAAGATTTTATTTGAGTTGGTTTTGCTGATGAGGTATTTTACATTTTCTTCTATTTTTTATATTTTTTGATTTTGTTTGACAGGCTCTTGCTGTCTCATGAACTCATTAGTTTCTGTAGACTCCATTCTTTTTTTTTAGGGAGGAGTTTTCTTCATTAACCTTTTGCAATTCCTTTCCCAATTGGTCAATTCTACTTTTGAAAGAGCTTTCCATTTGACCAATTGAGGTTTTGAGAGAATTATTTTCTTTTTGCATTTGCCCAATTGAGGATCTAAGAGATTTGTTCTCATTTTGTATTTGTCCAATTGTATTTTCTAAGGATTTGTTTTCTCATTGCAAGGTATTAATCTTCTCTTGGGTTTCTTTTGCCAAATTTTCCAATTTATTTTTTTAGGTTTTTGCAAAGCAGATGGGTTTAAGTGGCTTGCCCAAGGCCACACAGCTAGGTAATTATTAAGTGTCTGAGACCAGATTTGAACCCAGGTACTCCTGACTCCAGAGCCGGTGCTTTTTCCACTGCACCACCTAGCAACCCCACCCAATTGATTTTTAAACTCCTTCCTTAACTCTTCAAGGGAGTCTTTTTGTACTGGAGACCAGATCATATTCCCCTCAAAGGTTCTAGATCTCTCTGAGTTAGGGTCTTTTCCTTCCAAGAATTTTTCTATGGATCCACCTTTCCTCTGACCCATCTTCATTTTGCTAAGACCTTGAGTTGGGGAGGGGCTGGTTCACAGGGGTTTGGTGTTGGGATTGCTAGAGGCTTTACTTACTGAGTGCAATTTCTCGGGCTGGCTAGTAGGAGGTGCTGGTTGCTTTCTCTGGCATGTCTGTGACCTTGATTGAGGCCTTCTCCCTTAGCTTGAAGGGAGGGGTTAGAGCTATTGAATCCTTTTGCCTTCAGTCAATGGTGGGCTTTACCCTGGGGTGCCTGAGGCAGAAGTAGTCTGCAATTGTTTGTTCTGGGAAGGGGCCTCAGCTGCAATGGAGGCATGGACTCAGAGTTCCTCAGACCTGAGGAGCCCAGGAATGGTGTCCGCAGCTCTCCTGCACTGGAACTTTCCCCCCAGCCCTGTCAGCAAACTCCAGAGGGTCAGCACCAAAACCAGTGCCTCTGCTCCCTAGTTGACTCAAGCCCCTGTGGTCTAGCCCCACTGCTGATCTAGCAGGTCCATCTCTCAGGCCCTCAGACTCCCTGGCTCCAATTCAGCTGCTAATCTGGCTGATCTGGGGCTGATACGTTCTCTGTGCTCGGACTCACCTGCCTGAACTCACCCAAAGCTGCAGAAGACAAATCCTGAGGTAGATATTCTTTCTTCTGGCTTTTCTTTCTGGGTTTTTTGGGTCAGATTTCTGTTAAGAGGTTTGTTTCATATGAAAGGGAAAGATCAGGATACTTTAGAACTGTGCCTGTCTTCTCTCCGCCATCTTGGCCGGAAGTCCTAGAAATACCTTATTAATGTAGACCAGAGATCAGTTTGTGAAGTTGAAGAAGTCTGTCTTTAGTAAATCCATCCTTCAGTCCCTATCTCTGTCTCTGCAAAATGATCCTTTTCTCCCTCTTTGATAGAGTTTAATCTCCGGGCTTCTCCTCCATCAAATTCTGGTCTCAGGAGAGGGTACAAGATCAGATAATTATAGAAATTTTGTATGAATTTAAGTCCATCTGGATTTATACACATTTGCATGCATGTAAGCTTAAATATATGTACATATTTATATATCCATATAAACATGGACATATGTTCATAAACACATGCCTATAAATATGCAAATATCCCTATTATATCCATATCCATTTATATTTATATAATCATGTGTAGAAATACACACAGAATCAGTACAGGATATAATGAATACAGGGCCAAGGAGGCTCAAATTCAAGCCTTGCCTTTGATACATTGGACAAATCATTTAATCTGCCCTGAGGCGACTCTCTTAAGACAGAAGTCTGCCTTGGTAGAGGAAGTTTCCACATCAGGAATGCTTCTATACTGATAAAATTACAAAATTGAACCACTCAGTGGGAAAAAAATTGTCAGTACTCTCTCCCCTTTTAGGCTAAGAGTTCCATGAACAACTTGGGCTGTAGGTTCTGTAAATGATGCATCTCTTCTGATCCTGGGCAGAATTCTGAAAAACCTTAGGGAATATTTGTGGAATTGAATTGCTGAATGAAGCCCCTGTTTTGTGTTCCTTCCTCCAGGAGATTTCCATTTTCATTTCAAGTTTACTGAACAACTACTATGTCCAAGGCCCTGTGCCAAGTCCTACAGGAGATAAGTAACTCCTAATAGAGACTCTGAAGGAGTTCTGAAAGGAAATAAAACCTCTAGCAGATAACCATAATTGAAATCGGACCAAGACTTCTGATAGATGACAAATTTTATAACTTCCCCAAAGGAAGGGGACATGTGTTTTATGTGTGTCTGTGTGTGTAAGTTTGAGACCCTCTGAGTCCCTCTCTGGGTTTGAGTCAAGCTGTTGACCCTGTGAGTCACTCAATGAACCTCAGTTTTCCTCCTGCATAACACATATGCTTTTCAAAATTTAGCATAACTTGATATAAACAATAAATAGCTACTAACACTATCTTATAGGTCATGGGAAGCCACAAAAGATTTAAAGTCACCCTGGGGTGGACAAGATGGGGAGCAACTAGGAACAGGATGCTATTTTGATTGCCTAGGGAAGTAGTACACAGAGCCTGGATTAGTATATATTTGGACTGTTATAATGATGAAAGAATCCTGCAATCTGCCAGAGGACTCTCAGAGATTAACCATCAAGTAGGGTAAGAATTTAGGGGGAGAAGAGGTTTCTGGTGTCTCTGAAGTCATGCCAAGTCCTTGGCCATCTCAGCCTATATGTTCAGTCCTGTCCCCTGCCTTAGAAACAGAACAACCATTCAACCTTTCCCTAAATGCCAGGATCCACAAGACCTTCTAAATCCATGAGGTAGGACTAGAGGAATTCTAGTTTTTGACACACCAACTAGAAAGGACTTAGCAATTCAAGCAAATGTGTTTCCCTAAAATTTCACTGCTGAGAGACCTTTCAGACTATTCCAGTAAAGCTGTTTGTCATTAAAATCTCCAAACTGAGAGGGACATTGACAATATCTAGTCAGAATGTAGCTGAACAGGAGTCCTCTTGAAAATTTTCTTGATAGATTCATCCTCTGCTTGATGACTTCCAGTGAAAGGAAGCTCATTATCTTCCAAGATGCCCCAGTTCTATTTCCATAAGACATGGCTAAGTATTAGTATCTTTGGGATAAGGACTTCTCTTATAGAAAAATCTATGAGGAACCTCTGAGAACATTCTAAGTCAACAGCATTTCAACATCTTTAAAAAAAATAATTCAGTACCTATTAACTATATAGGGTGAAGGACAGGGCTCCAGACCTAGAGCCAAGAAAACTCACCTTCACATGTTCAAATTTGGCCTCAGACATCCACTATCTGTGTGACTCTGAGTAAGACACTTCAGCCTGTTTGTCTCAGTTTTCTCCTCTGTCAAAGGAGCTGGAGAAGGAAATGCAAACCACTCCAAATGGGGTCATTGAGTGATTGAACAATAACTAGCCATCTGGGCAACAGGAAATGCTTCTCAATGCAGGAAATATTTGGGGGGGCTCTAGACCAGTCCCCATCTCTCTGGAAAGGGGAAATCCCATGCTGCCATCTTAAAAAAATACTTCTTCCTCTGATGAGAAGAATAAAAAGACCTATTTGAGTAAGTGCATTTAATAGTAGCAATTAGGAAGAGTGAGAAAAGCCTTTGATTATTTTAGGGTTTTTTTTAATTCACCAAAAAAGATTGTAGGGAATGGATTACTTTTTCTCTTTTTGTAATTTGCTGCTATTTCATCTTTCCTCCTCCCTGTAATTATCCTATTGGAAAAGGAAAATAAACTGCTTTGGGAAGCTAGCAGCTAGCAGAGACTAGATTATCTTGGGAGCTGAATGTTCCATGGTGTGACAAGCTGCCTGGGGCTGGGGAAAAGGAAGTTAATTTTTTTTTCTACTGGAGATATATACTAGATTATACTTTCTTTTATTCTGGTAGTATGACTTTGGAGGGTCACAGCTTCCATGATGTTGTCTTTTTCCTGTGATAATCAAGGCAGCTGATACAACATGACCAAGAACCTCTTGTCAACTCTCTGAGCATCCATGTCTTAGGATCATAGGTTTCAAGATGGCAGGGACTTAGAGATCATCAGATCCAAATCCCTTATTTTACAAAGGAAGTAATTAGAGTCCAGAGAAATAAATGATTTACACAGGATCACCCAGCTAATAAGTTTCTAAACCCAGGATTGCCTTCCATACACCACTCTACATTTCATGTCCTCTAGAGGGTTGGAGTTGATGATCAGTGAGCTCCATTTTAGATTTCATTCTATGATTTCTTTAGGCTCATGGAATTGCAGAATATTGGAGCTAGCTAGAAAAGACTTAAGAGTATGGGGTCCAACTTTTATCTCATCTGGACCACAATGCCCAACAAAATCTTGTCAAAGGTTGCATATAGAATTTAATATTTATTTGTGACTGCAATGTAACTCATATTACCAATAAATATAATAATAAAATGTAACAATGTCCACATGAATGGTCTTTGAGGACCACATGCAGCTTGCAGGCTTAGACACACCTGCTTTAGAGAGTGCTCACTTTGGTCAGATCTCATTTTACAAAAAAGAGAATTGAGATCCAGAGACATGATGTGACTTCCCCAAAGTCATAATAAAATTTTCTGCTGTATATCACATGCAGGGCTAGTGAGGCAATAATTGCTCTGTACTCTGCTTTGGTCAGACCATGTCTAGAATTTCACATTCAAGTCATTTCAATTCAACACAACTCTTCTTACTTTGTGCATCGTACTCAGAACTGGGTTCAGTTATGGGGTCTTGAATTTTAAAAAGTATCTTGGAAAAAGTTCATAAAAATTCATAAAAAAGCAATTAGGATGGTGTGGGGCATTAACTACAATACATATAAGGATTGATTTGCAAAAGGAAATGTGGAAATAAAAAGAGAAAATATTGGAGAAAGATAGTCATCAAATCTGGAGCATGAGGGTGAGTGGGAGGTACATGAGGCATGTTTCATTAACAGCTCTTCATAGTCCTATGAAGGATTGAAGGTCCATGGAGTAGAGATTATTATTTTCTCACTTTATGGGAGAGATAACCAGGATTCAGAGAAGTAAGTATCACTGGACTAATGATGTGGAAGAGCCAAGACGTGCCTCTGGCTTCTGACTTCTGTATCTTCCCATGGCACCATTCTTTCTCTGTGCAGGGTCAGCCAGAAATCTGACTGAGAAAAACAATCCCAGACCTTTGTGCAGAGGGTGACTTTCCCCTCCTTTGACCCCCTACAATCCTCATTGACAATAAATACTTCTTTTTGCTGTAAGTCATCTTTTAAAATCTTATCTCCATCTAGATTTGATTTAATTTGGCAAATGTTCATTGGAGACCTAAAAATGTGCTTGGCACTGTGGGAGAATATAAAGATGAATATGAGACATTCTCTGCCCTAGGGATCACATGTTCTAGGATAAAATTTGTAGACAAATAACTGTTTTATATATATATATATATATATAAAATATAAAATATAATGTAGATGATATATATTTAACCAATAGTATCTATCATGTTTAATGAATATGCTATACTTGATAATATATAATGCATACCATATCACAGAATATAGACTATAATGTGTGCTATAAGAAAAGAGTACTAGACTCATAATCAATGAATGTTAAATCTAGGAAAGATATTAAAACACAAAATATCAGAGCTATTAGGAGCCTTAAAACATAGAATGTCAGTTATGAAAATGAACACATAATGTTAGAGCCAGGAGAAACCTTAAGGGCATTGAATGTCAAAACTAGAAGGGATCTTAGCATCCAATACAACTATCTTATTTTACTGATGGGAAAACTGAAGCCCATAGGCACGAATTTGCCTAAAGATCATACAGAGAGTTAGTGTCAGACAATCTCCCAATCTCAAAGAATTATTGTCACAATGCATTAGAACCTTTTAATAGAATGCCTTTATCCTTGAAACCAGGCGTCTTTTGAACATTATTTTGAGGACTGAGGAGAAATGGTACAAATAGCAGCAAAATGATAAATTAGCATAAACTGTGATTCCTATCTTGGAAAGGAATAAATTAATGAGGATGTTGTTTGCTGCATCTAATAGCAACAACAAAAACAATACAGTATATTCCAAGCACCGAGTGATTACTTTGCCCATCTGTGGACTAGAATTAGTATGTCAGAACTAGAAAGGACCTCAAGACAGAATACAGACATAAAAATAAAAGGGCCTTCAAACATTGAATGCTAGAATTTAAAGCTCATAATGTCAAAGCTGGAAGAAACCTTAGAAATCATGCAACTCAATTCTCTAAATTTAAATATGGGGAAAACGAAGGGCCAGAAAAGAAATTTATTCAAGTTTAGTATGATAGCTGAGCTGAGTAGTTTGTTCCTATTTTATAGAGTCCTAGTTTAGTATTCCTTCCACTGAGGGATAATCTGATTGGAGCAAATGCTTACAAAAAAAGGAAAAGGCTTAGAGGGAAACCACTGTTGTTGCTGAGTTGTAACTAATTCTTTGTGACCCCAAGGATCATATTGTCCTTGAGGTTTTCTTGGCAACAATAGTAGAGTGGATTGGTAACTCCTCCAGTGAATTAAGGCAGACAGAGACTAAGTGACCTGCCCAGGTCTTCCTGACTCTAAGACCATCACTCTACCCACTGAGCCACCCCTTGAGGGAAATAAGTGACATAATATCTGATGGCCTCTTTGCTATTCAAGATAGCAATATACTCTTTTCTCTCCATTCCCACCAATTTCACTAGCTGTCCCTCTTCCCTGGAATGTTCTCTTCACTTCTGCCTCCTGGCTCCCCAGGCTTTCTCCAGACCTGGGCTAAAATTTCTCCTTCTAGAGAAATTGTTCCCAGATAGCAATTAATGTTCTTGCCCTCCTTCTGTGGATTATCTTCAATTTACATAAAGTTTGCTCCTTCATTGTTATTTTTTTGTGTTGTCCCCATTAGACTGATAGCTACTCAAAAGCAGGGACTCCCTTTTGTCTTTCTTTGTATCTTCACTGCTAAGAACACAATGACAAGAATATAATGGGCTCTTAATAAATGTTTATTAACTGACTAACTGACTTATTCTACTCACTCTGACAACTAGGGCTAATGGGCAGAACAAAAAGGTAGCTTTCTCAACATACTGAAAAAACTTCCTAGAGGTCAGTCACCAATGTAATGGGCTGTCTTGCTTATTTCAATTCAGACAATATTTATTAAGGACTCAAGTGTAGTCAGAGCACTCTGAAAAATTCTCTTACAGTCTGCTAAAGGTGGGGTCAACTGGGTGAAGTCAGGTATATAAACAGCAAAGAGACAAGTTAATATGAGGTCATTTGAAAGTACTAATTGGGGGGGAGAGAGAGAGTACTAATTGACAGGAAAGGTTAAGAGTGTTCCCCCAAGAGGCTATTAGATAACAATTCATATCTGAACTCACATACTTGGTAGGTATGTGATGCTGGGAAAATCACTTAACTCTGATTGTCTCAGTTTCCTAATCTATAAAATGATCTAGAGAAGGAAATGAGAAACTACTCCTGTATCTTTACCCAGAAAACCCCAATTGGGTCACTGAGAGTCAAACACAATTGATAGACTAAACAATTATAAAACCCTGGTATAGAGGAAAGAGTACTGGATTTTAAAAGGAAGAACCTGGGTTCAAATTCTAGTTTTACCAGGGATTTATAATCCAGAGAAAGGAACTTAATAAGTCTATTGTAATGTCTTGTGGTCAGGGAATGACTGAAGTTCTTCATCTTAAGAAAAGCTGTTTTTATTTTATGTTATTTTTATCTATCTATGCCTTCATTCATTTATGTCTATCTATCTTTGATGCCTCATTATATTTTAATCCTATACCTGATTCATTGGACTAACATGAGCTATATAGGCCTAGCCCAGAATATTCCAGAAGAGCCCTCAGGAGAAAGAACAGAATCACTGGCGCTCTAGAGATCATACCATATGTCCTTGAATGACAAGGATTTTTATTCTGGAGAAGAGAAGATTTTGGATAGGACATGTTATCACTGTAATCAAATATCTAAGTGACTACTGTGTTCTTTGAGATAGATCAAATGACTTTTCTGAGATGAAACAATCTGGAGAGCTGTGGCTCTTTTAACTACCACAACACCCCATTGACACATATTGAGATTATAATTCACAAAAACTCACATAGATTTTCCACAGGAACCACTGTCTATTTAATTATCTGTCTCTCACATTAAGTACTAAAGAAAGCAATTGTTCCCATTGAATTGCACCATTTTGAATTAGATTTGAATTTGACTACAAGTTCAGCGCTTTTTCCACTATACCTCTGGAACTGATGTGGTCAACTCTACACTTTAGAAAAGTATATTGGGAGCAGCTAGGTGACATAGTGGATAAAGCGCTGGCCTTGGAGTCAGGAGTACCTGGGTTCAAATCCGGCCTCAGACACTTAATAATTACCTAGCTGTGTGGCCTTAGGCAAGCCACTTAACCCCATTGCCTTGAAAAATCTAAAAAAAAAAAGTATCTTGACAACTGGGTAGAGAATACACTGGAGTGAAAAGAGACAAAAAGGACAGATAGAAGGCTAATATAATGGCCCAGGTAAGGGTTTAGAGGGCCTAGGCTAGAGTTGTGGGTAAATAAACAAATGTTCACAGATATAAAGAAGGAAATGAGATTGATGAAACCACATTAACTGTTTTTGAATACTATTTCTCTTCCTAAGTTTTCACAATTGATTCCCTTCATAAAATGCTCTAGAATTTTCCAGAAATAGAAGGCAAATTCACTACTCTATAATTTGTAAACTCCACCCTCTTTCCATTCTTTAAAAAAAAATTTTAAAAAGAACATTTGCCCTTCTCCAGACTTGAAGCACTATTCCTATTCTTTCAATTATCTTTCAAAGACTTGAAAGATTCATGACTCAACAATCATAGCAGCCAGTTATTTCATGTTATTTGGATATGCTTCATCTGGGCCTGGGTAAATTGAATAAGAGACATTTAGAAACTTTTTGATGGAAGAAGATTTTTGATGAACTCTTCACCAATCTTAGGATGCCATCATTTGTCCATTATGATTGTTCAAATCTCTAAAGTCCAGAGTTCATTTTCCTTGGAAAAGGAAAAAAAATCAAAGTTAAGTAGTTTAGTCTTTCCATCAGCATTCATTATCTATATCTACCATTGTCCTATTCACTCTGAATAGAGATCTTGTCCTTTGACTCTCCTCTTTTCCCCAATATAAAGAAACTGTTAAGAGATGTCACATTTTATTTGGTCAACATCCTCTTCCATACTTATCTCCTTTATCTTGCCCAATACTGTCCCACATAAGTCTTGCTTCATCCTAACCTGACAATGGAGGTGGTCATTTAGGATCATAGATTCTGAGAGCTTAAAAGGAACCTCATCAAAATTAAACCCTTCATTTTACAGATGTGGAAACTGAGACCCAAAGAGGTGATCTTTGTGACTAAGATGGGATCTGAAACCAAGTCTTTCAGAATATAGTTCTAGTACATTATGCACTATACATACTACTCAATTTTTCCATAATTTTGGCTTCAGCAATTAGGTTTTCTTTGTTAGCCAAAACCAGGGTTAGAATAGTTGTTTATTACTTAGAAAAATGAAATAGCCATTAAACTAGACATGGACATTTCTCAAAATCCTCAAGTTCTCTGTTTTTTTTTTTTCAGAGAGGACATGTCAATTCTGTCAAAATAGTTGAAATCTCTTCTTTGTCAGGATGCTTCCTTTGGTCCAGCTGATCTGTAGCATAAAATAACAAGATTTCTCTTCCTCCCACTAATGATACTTGCTCAAATGTCATCTACTCTGTTTCTTCCACAGAGTTTCTGAATTTCCTCCAATGAATATATTTTCTTAGTATATAGTGATGTTTTACCCTTTTTTAACTTTACCCACTTTTATCTATTTGTTTTTAAAAGATGGATCCACTTTTAATTCATATCCTTTGCACAAATTATTGTTTTTCAGTCATTTTTCAGTTATGTCAAACTCTTCGTGATCTCATTTGGCACTTTCTTGACCAAGATCTTGAAATAGGCTTGTCATTTCCTTCTCCAAATTATTTTATAAATGAGGAAACTGGGGCAAACAGGTCTTACCCAGGATCACATAACTAATAAGTATCTGAGGTCAAATTTGAACTCAGTAAGATTAGTCTTTCTGATTCCACTGTGGAGTTGTATCTACTGTACCACCTAGCTTCTCTAGAATGAATGCCATCTCACTATGCAATTGATATGTATAAGTTAAAATTGGTATACTTTTGTTCTTATCTACTGTCCTTACACTGTGGTCATATTTATAAATAGACATCCAAGATGATATATAGAGAATTATATATTTCTGGTGTCATTCTTGGGTATTATCACCCATTAATTTTCATGTTCTTCTATTCTGCTTTCTTTCTTCGTGTATTATAATGGCTTATAGGCCATATAAGGCTTGTCAGATCTATGTGGGAAACTGATTTCTTCCTCCTCCTTTTTAATTTTAACTTTACTAGATTTATAAGAATAAAATCAAGGTTTTTTTTAGGTGCCCTCCCTATATGACTAAAATCTTGCCATTCCTATATTTCAACCATTGATCCAGAAATGCAAATCTATTTCTCTGACACCATTTTCTTAGCCAGATATTTATTTCCCAAACCTCAAATCTTCTGAACTCCCTAGTTTCAACTAAAAACATAAATAAAACCTTACCTATCTATATTCCATAACGTCCTCAAGTTTTTGTTTGTAGATATACATTTTTTCCCAGCCTTCTAACTTTCTTCTTCTAAAACAGGGGCATGATTACAATCAGTACATGCCCAAGGACTCACATGGTATTTGTAGAAATGCAAACATTGTACACACATTTTAGCTAAATTCCTGATAAACAATCCTAGCTCAACACACTTGCTACAATCCTTTGCCTTCTTGGTAACTCTCTTGGTCTGCCCCTGTGGTTAACTGATATGGCAGACTGACAATATGCTAGACAAAAGATATAAATCTAATGATATCCCTGCACTCTTATTTCATCTTGTCACTGATCTCCAGACGTCCCCCCCTACATTTCCTGCATATGCTCGTTATTTCCTTATGCTTCCACTTGGGTGGCAAGGAGAAATTTATTTATTAGATAAAATCAGATAATGCTCAAACACACAAAACACTACCAGAACACAAGATTAAAAGCAATTGTGTAATGAGATCTATCCATTTTGTTTTACTTCTCTGGGATCTTCCCTCTGCCCCTGGAACTAGGTCTCTCTCTCTCTCTCTCTCTCTCTCTCTCTCTCTCTCTCTCTCTCTCTCTCTCTCTCTCTCCCTCTCTCTCTCTCTTTCCTTGGATGGGAAGGGGAGTTTAGTAAACAGAAGAGTACCACTTAGAGACACAACATTCAAAGACACATGACAAAAAGCAGTTGTCCCCCATTCCCCAGCCCCCATCACATTTTGAGTTGTTTTCTCTCATTTCCCTCATTGTCCTTTGTTTTGCTTTTGTATCCCACAGTCCTAAGCCCGGTGACTTGCATATATTAAGAGTTTAATAAAAGCTTAATAAATGTGTCTTGTCTTGCCTTTCCTTCTGAGATCCACCCACTTCATTTCAACTTGCTTCTCTCTTTGTGGGAAGAAAATGAAGTTCTTAGTAACTCCTTGAATAAGGAATACTTTTGATGATTACAGAGTGACAGAACCCTAAAGCTCAAATGAAGCTTGCTAAATACATATTAACTCTTTAAAATAGGGGTCAGATCTCATTTAGTCACCAATATGGGGAAATTCACTTTAATGATATGTGCAGAATCTGGAAAATGTCATTTAAATTGTGGAACTTTAGTGAGAGCTACACAGGAAATGAAATGGGTCTGGGAGAAAAAGCCATAAATTGTGGGGGAAAATCATAATTGTAATTATGGAAATTGGACATCAGCCATCTGCTTCAAAAGGAAATATTTCCTATTATTAGTTGATAAACTAATTCAGCCAAATGTTTCCAAGAGGCAGAGGCATGTAGTAGGCATGACATCCTCTGACCTGTACCTTCAGTCTACCTCAGCCCTACAAAGGGATGGTTTTTACCCTTTATATTGTTATCACTCAATTGTTCTATCGCCAAGATCTGGAATTCTGAAACACTTTTCTCTAATTATAACCTCCTATTCTTTAATTTTTCCTTCTGCCTCACTTCTTCTAAACCTATTTTTTTTTTACCCCCACCATGAATTCTAGTCATTCTATCCAGTTGTGACACCCAAGGAAGACTTCATGAAGAAGATAATGCTCAAGTTTTGCCCTAGAATTCCTTCTATCAGGAACTCTATCAGGCAGAGGTAGGGAGATGGTAGAGATAAGGAGCAACTTCCATATTTAAATTTATCTTCATTATGTTTTTACATTTTCATCAAAGGCTCTGTGCAAGAGACAAAAATCATGCTAGTTGAGGTGGTGCCAGACTATAAATCCTGATAGCCAGACTGAAGCTGGTGGATTGTCAAGAGACAAAAACTGATTCATGTCCAAACAAAGTTCTACAGGAGTGTAGGGAAGGTCTGGAAACTGAAGGAATGAGGGGTAGCATGAGGTTGCAAACTCAGCAGGTTTAAACTTCCATATCAATGAGGTCAGGTCCATAAATGGTTGCTGTGATCATAGCCTGGATATGCTACCTATTCTCAAAAATTAAACAAATAAAAAATAAAACAAAAGAACAACAACAAAAAGGGACTTGAATGACTTGAAAAGGAAGGAAGATGATCATGGTGTATGAAATAAGAATAACAGTGAGACTCTACTATCAACACAATATTAAAAGAATGAAGGGAAAATTTCTAGTGCATTTCTTGGTTCCTTTTGAGAGGTTTCATGGACAAGTATGGAAAGAGGTGAGGTAATTTGGAGTGGGGCCTCCATCAGTAATACTGATGGACAAAGCCACTTCTTTAAAATCATTAATCCCACAAAGTATCAAACAGAACTGAATAGTTCACCAGTATTTTTTCTATGACATCATTATTATTTTTTTAATTTTTATAATAATAATATAATTAATTCCTCATGATGTCATATTTTTAGAGCACTCTTCTCACAACAATAATGGAAATGAGCAAAAGAAGTCTTACTATACCCATTTTTTCACCCTTTAAGAATAGACATGCTCAAAGACAGACATGGATTTTCTTTTTTAGGTTGTTGTTTTTTTTTGCAAGGCAAATGGGGTTAAGTGGCTTGCCCAAGACCACACAGCTAGGTAATTACTAAGTGTCTGAGACCAGATTTGAACCCAGGTACTCCTGACTCCAAGGCCGGTGCTTTATCCACTACGCCACCTAGCCGCCCCAGACATGGATTTTTATGAATAGAACATTGAACAGAGTTGGTCCCCATAAAATTCTATGTGATTTCAACAACTGTGGCATGTTCCAAACACTGAAATCTCTCCAGGTTGAATTTTGTTTTTATCAAGTTAAGTGCTTACTTTGTTGTGATTTTGTCTTTTATTAATAATAAACAAGAAGGTTTTTGTTATTGCTATACTTCATTCTTGTTTGCTCTTCATTCTTGAAAAGGACCAATGACATCAGGAGGGTGATGTCTTCACTTACAGATGAAAAGTATTTAAGTGAGGCAGGGTTATGCAAAGTTATCAATCTCACTCTCTCCAGAATCCTCTGAGTCCAGTGGCAAGACATAAGTCAAGATGATTGGCAATGGCCACCGATTATTGTCCTTGCTAATATAGTCTCTGCAGAGAGAGGGCCATGAAGACTTGCTTCAGCCTACAGCTCTATCATTTTCTGGGGAGTGTGATGTTGGATAAATCACTTCTACTTATTTGTGACTCATTTTTCTCACTTGTGAAATGAAATTAATAAGACATTCACTATTTAATACACAAAGAAATATTGTGAGAGGTAAGTACATTTCTATAAAAATTAGAGCTACTAACTCTCCTCCAAAATTCAATGTTTTTTATTTTTAAAGAGTCCTTAGAGATTCCATAGGACTGAACTAAAACAAATAGGGGAAACATTTTATAAAGAGGCAGATCTTTACATTATGTACACAAGTTCCTAATAGAACTGCTCAACAACAAAACAGGCTCCCTAAAGAGGTCACAGTTCTTTTGCTGCTAGAAATTCTTTTTTTTTTTAGGTTTTTGCAAGGCAAATGGGGTTAAATGGCTTGCCCAAGGCCACACAGCTAGGTAATTATTAGCTGCTAGAAATTCTTAAGAAGGGCTTATCAAACCACTTCCTAAGAATACTACCCTTGTCTCATGGAGAGTTTGGAATAGATGACCCCCTGAGGTCCTTGCCAGCTATGCTAATAGTAAGAACTTAGTCACTTTTGGCTATTAAGGAAAATAGTGCATGTCATTTGGTCACTGATCAACTGAGTAGATGAATTGAATGAAAAATATGGTAGCCGGGTAGCAGTACGAGCCCGGAAATTGCTCATTTTGTATGGGTGTACCACAGAGACTATTCTTTTTTTTCCTCACAGGCTTATTAGCAAATCTTATCAGAGCTTTGACTGACAATATCATACAGAATATTCCATGCTGTGAAATGAAATGCCAACTAACTTGGATTTGCCTTCCTGGGGCAAGCATAACATAATCGTAGTAGGGGAACATCCTGAAGTGAGGCCCATCTGTACCTTCCCTGAGTTAAGCTAGTTACCTTAAATACTGATTAATTTCTTTTTAAAAACATATGATATTGATATATTTTGAGTTTACATCACTTAAATCTGTTCCTGTACTCCTCCACTTCCCCACTCCCAGAGAGTCAGTCTTTATAATAAAGGATTTTTTTAAGAGGAAGAAGAAAATTTCAGCAAAACAACTTATCAAAAAAATCCAATATTATATATGGTATTCAACATTATTAACTTCCCACTTCTGTAAAACTGTTGGTGTAAGATGTTTTCTTATAATTTTTTGAGTCAACTTTGCACTTCATAATTTCATAATATTCACTTTTTGATACCTTTGTGGCTGCTATTCTATTTACATTGTAGTAGTCAATTATGCATATTATTTTCCTGACTTGACTTGCTTCACTTTCCATCAGATCATATAAACCTTCCTATGATTCTTAGTATTCATTGTGTCCATAATTTCAAAGAACATGTTACTGTTCTATTACTTTCATATATCACAATTTGTTTAGCCATTCTTCAGTCAATGAGCATCTACTGTGTTTCTATATTTTTGCTACCACAAAAAGTGATACTATAAAAATTTTGGTATATGTGGAACTTTTCATCACTGCTCTTTAGGATATAATCCAGTAGTCAAATATCTGGGTAAAAGGGTTTGGGCATTTTAGTCCTTTTATTCACATAATTTCAATTGGCTTTCCAGGATGGTTGGATTAATCCATAGATCTGTCAATAATATATTATTGTGCTTATCTTTCAACAACTTCTCCAACACTGATTATTCCTGTCCTTTTGTCATTTTTGTCAATTTTTTAGGTCTGACATAAAAACTTAGGGTAGTTTTAATTTGTATTTCTTCTATTATAAATAATTTGGAGCATCTTTTCATTTGATTGTTGAATAGTTTCCATTTTTTAAATTAATTTAAGTTCAATCATTTATGATTCTGTCTTGACTAGTTGGATTAATGGTTAGAGTAATCCATAGAACTGTCAATTATGTATTATTGTGTTAATCTTTCAACAACTTCTCCAATACTGATTATTCCTGTCCTTTTGTCATTTTTGCCATTTTTTAAAGGTCTGACATAAAACCTCAGGATTGTTTTTGATTTGCTTTTAATTAGTTCTAAATGAATTCGATAATGATTGTTATATAGTTTAGGGACTGGAAGCAATATTCCTCTCCATTTTTTTATTACTTTTCTTGATACTATACATCTTTTATTCTTCCAAATTAATTTTGCTACTTTTTTGCATAGTTTGGTAAAAGCATACTTTTAGTAGTTTAGTATAAAGTGAAAAGTCTATAAATTAACTTTGGTATATTTTCATTTTTATTATATTGGCATTTCCCAGCCATTAACACTTAATATTTCTTCAGTTCTTTATTTCTTTAAAGATTATTTTGTAATTGAATCTATACTCTACTGATCATTTTCTATTTTCCCTTCTTTTCTTCTTTCTTCTCATTATTCTCTCTCCCTCCCCCCGCCACACACGACCTGAAGTCATAGGACCTTACTTATTCCTAAATAAATTAAGCCTAACTTGGGAGCCCCCTGAAACTTCATTCTCAGTATATTAGACTTGAGGGACAAACAGATGGCTTTCAATTAAAAGGGTAAGCCATAAGAATCTTCAATAAGAAGACAAAGGACTATGGATCTCATCTCATTTAAATGTGAAGAGAAAAAATTTTTTCCAACTATATACAGACTATTCTGTTATTGTCTTTCTGTCCGTGCCAATTAAAAGCTGAATGTGCCTAAGTGCAAGTTGGTCTCTGTACTAGAAGAGAAGGTTAAAGGGCTTTGGAGAAACACTTCTTTTCTTGAGCTTTTAAAGAATGAAATTTTATTTTAAGTTTTTTTTTTTTTTTGTAAAGCAAACGGGCTTAAGTGGCTTGCCCAAGGCTACACAGCTAGGTAATTATTAAGTGTCTGAGACTGGATTTGAACCCAGCTACTCCTGACTCCAGGGCTGGTTCTCTATCCACTGTGCCACTTAGCCACCCCATGAAATTTTATTTTAAAAAATATAAGGGAAGCATGGAAAATTCAAAAAAGGTAGAGGATATAGAGCAGCAGAATGAAATCTTAATATGTATATAGAAGATAGAAGGTAGGGAAATGTTATGTAGAGAAGAAATAGAAGAAAGACTGCTTAATATTTTGTGTCATATAAAAGGTATGAGATTTCATCTAGGAGGCAAGGAAGAGGGGAGGGACTTGAACGATCTGAGGAAGCAGATTCCTCTTCTCCAAGGAATTATTATATAGATCCACAGACATCAAGGACAGATGAAGAAGAAATAAGTAGTGGTTGTGGGTGAATCTTTTTGGAGGGCATTGAGGCAAGTATTTGTCATTCTGACCTAAATCATAGAGATATTTGCTGTCTTCCTATGTCATGACTATAACATGGGTATAAGAACAGCTTGACTTTTGTCAAAACTGGCAAACACCGCCCACTTCTGATGTCTCATGAGAGGACAAGAGATATTTCCAAAAGGGAAAGTTTAGAGGAAAACAAAGCTTTGCAAAGGATTAAGAAACTGAAGGAAAAACTGAAGTCTTAAGAACACAGTTGGAATTTTTGTCATTAATGTTATTTTGCTAGTAGATTCAAAATATGTAGACAAATTTGGGATGTGAATAGCTAGATGTTAAGATGCTAAATCATGAAGGATTTTGACTTCTGCACCTCATATTAAAAATATAGAAATAATGAATGAACTCATGACCAGAGATGGAGTGAAATGAACAAGAACCCCAATAAAAGGTGATATAATGAATTGGATAGTAAAGGCATTTACTTGATTTCCAATTCTTTGCCACCACAAACAGGGCTGCTATGAATATTTTTGTATAAGTGATATTTTTATCCTTTTTTAAATAATCTCTTCAGGGTATAGACCCAGTAGTGGTATTGCTGAATCAAAGGGTAAGTACATTTTTGTTGTCCTTTGGGTGCAATTCCAAGCTGCTCTCCAGAAAGGTTGGATGAGTTCATAGCTCCACCAACAATGTATTAGTGTCCCAGATTTCCCACACCCCTTCAAATATTGATCATTGTCATTTCTGTCATATTGGCCAGTCTGAGAGGTATGAGGTGGTACTTCAGAGATGCTTTAATTTGCATTTCTGTAATAAGTAATAATTTAGAGCAGTTTTTTCATATGACTATGGATCACTTTGATTTCCTCATCTGTAAATTGCCTTTGCATATCCTTTGACCATTTGCCAATCGGGGAATGGCTTTTTAAAAAAATAATTCTTAATAACACTTTTTTTTTGTAGTAGCAAAGAACTAGGAAGATAGTAAGTATCCATCAATTGGAGAATGATGGTACAACTTGAAATAAATAAATATGTTGGATTATTAATGTAAATATAATGAATTACTATTTAACATTAAGAAATCACAGCTTTAAAGAGAAACCTGTAAAGCCTTAAATAAAAACATGAAGATCAAAGTAAACAGAACCAGTATAGTTATTTATATAATAACTATAAAAAATGAAATGAAAGTAATATTATTTTTAAATATCTTACAGACCACCTGAGCAGAAGCAGAAATTAGATGAGAAAGTTGGAAAACTGCACAAACCTAGGATGACTTTGAAAATAGATTTCAATTATCTTAAAATCTTCACAAGGGCTATCTCTCTGTCTCTGTCTACCTCTCTGTCACTCTGTTGGTCTGTCTGTCTCTCTGTCCATCTTTCCATCCCTCTTCTCTCTGTCTCTCTGTCTTGTCTATCTCTATCTTTTTCTCTTTCTCTATCATTGTATCTGGTCTCTGTTCTTATCTCTCTCTCCTCTCTCTCTCTCTCTCTCTCTCTCTCTCTCTCCCTCTCTCTCTCTCTCTCTCCAAAAAAACAGAGTAACTGAGAAATTCATTATCTTCCTTTTCAATTGACATTAAAATTCTATACCAGAGACTTATCTTCAATGAGAAACTGGTTGCTTTACCATTCCAGAGGACAAATGATGAAGCATTTGACAACATTTGACAAGGAGGTGACAGATTAAACTGAATTGTTTGCATTTAATTGTATATGTTACATTAAAAAATTAGAAAAATAAAATTCAATAGAAGATGCATAACTTCCAGGATCATCAAAGTCCAATGGCAAGACAAAGATCAAGATGATTGATAATGGTCCAGGGTCAAATTCATAGCTACCAATTTCCAAAGATAAAAATGTATATAACTCAGAAAAATAAAGTTATATTTCACAATAACTTGATTTATACAAATAGGAGAAAGAACCAAGAAGCAGGTTGAGATATATCAGACATAGTCATTGCAGGAATTTCTTCTCTTTGATTCTGCATATTTGTTATCAGGTATGCTATTATTGCTTTAATAAATATAGGACATATTCAAGAGGGAGATGAATACTAGGGAGAAATTGGGATGCCAGAGTAAAATGAGAAATGAAAAAAATGGTGTAGAATATATTATTTCTATTGTCTCTTCAAGCAAGACCCTCTTTGATTTTGTATTTTTTCATTGCTCTCAATTGGTTTTCTATGTGTTAATCTTTACTTTATACCCCACCCTACTTCCTTTAGCCTCCTCAAGGACAGATATAGTCTCCTTTCTTTTCTCCCCACACCACACAATACAGTCATGGAAATATAATAAGGACTTAGTAAAGATTCACTAAATTGAGCTAAGTTACAGCCACAGACTATAAACCACATAAAGGAACAGGAGTGAAAGATTTTATAACCATATTACCCTCCAGGCCCCCTTCTAAGTTACAGACCATTTAAACACAAAGGATACTCCTCTCCCTCCCACACTGTTCCTGCAACCAGAACCTAATTTTAACATACACACACACAGACACACACACACACAAACACACACACATACACACATGTGAATGCTTGCACGATAGTCCATCCCCTTGAGAACTCTTTCTGAATCTTCACAGAGCCCAGAAACCCTTCATGTTTTCACACTGTTTCCTGGATGTGTGTCAAGTTTTTCATCTTGCTTCAAATAAAGTCTCAATTTAATCATTTCAATGTTATCGGCCCTACTAGCTATTGCCAACTTTTTGGGAGTGGAATCCACCTGACTGCTATTTCATTTCTCATATGAGCATTCTCCCCCTTATCCACCATTCCACCCCACCTCCATTCTCCCAAAGTGTTGTATGGCATATTTGTTGAAATACAAATCTCTAATATTTCAATGGATCTGTAATCTTACTGATGAATCCATTAATCAGCATGCATTTATTAAATATACTACTGCATGTTATAAACATTAAAAATCTACCATTAAAGTAAAATGACAGAAAATATAAGTTAGACATAAAGTTTTATTTTCTAGGATTTACCAAGAGATCTATAGGTGTGGACAAGTATTTCTGTTGTAAGAAATGGAATGTTAGGGGCAGCTAGGTGGCACAGTGGATAGAGCACTGGCCCTGGAGTCAGGAGTACCTAAGTTCAAATCTACCCTTGGACATTTAATAATTACCTAGCTGTGTGGCCTTGAGCAAGCCACTTAACCCCATTTGCCTTGCAAAAAAAAAAAAGAGAAAGAAATGGAATGTTATTTCCCCCTATGTTAATTACAAAATCAAGACAAGTGATTAGAAAAATTGGAAACCTTGTCCTTATCCTCATTACACTTTAGATCCATAAAGAGATAACATTCCATTTTTTACAACAAAAAGAAATCAGACTTCTTTTTTTAAAACCACAAATGGGGGCAACTAGCTGGAGTAGTGGATAAAGCACTGGCCCTGAAGTCAGGAGTATCTGGGTTCAAATCAGGTCTCAGACACTTAATTATTACCTAGCTGTGTGGCCTTGGGCAAGCCACTTAACCCCATTTGCCTTGCAAAAACCTAAAAACAAAACAAAACAAAACAAAAAACAACCATGAATGTAGTTTCAAATACATATTAAACTTTCTCTGTGTCAGACACCATGCTGACCCTGTTGTTACTGTTGTTGTTTATCCTTTGTTCTTGGAGAGAACCATGACATCAGGGAAGTGATGGCATGACATTAAGTGAGGGAGGGCTGTGCAAAGTCACTTTCTCCTTTGGAGCCATTTGGATCTAGAGGTCAGATATAGACATTAGGATGACTAACTCACTTTTTAAATAATTTGCCTTGGGTCACACAGCTATTAAATAGTTGAGGGGAGATTTGGATTCATTTCTTCCCGACTTCAAGTCCTCTGCTCCAACCACTGACCACCTAATGTCCTCCTGCTTCAAATATTTCTTTGTTGCCTGTCTTTCATTCTGGAGGAAGACAATGATACCAGGGAGGTGATGCCATGACTTGAAAGGGAATTGCATTTGAGTGAAGGTAGGCTGTTCAAAGTCATCTGTCTCTCTCTTCCAAAACCATCTGGGTCCAGTGGCCAGATATGGATCAAAACAAATGGAGATGGCCTTGTATCCAGGGACCTTGACCTTTTTAAGCTAAGGTCTTTCCCAGGTCTAAATTTGCCTAGGGCAATGCCTATTAATGCTAGGGAAGAGAGAAATGAGGCAAAAAAACTAAGAATGACCACTTACTGGGGTGCTCAATAATTTGTACCTCTTGAGGATTTTGTGAGAATTAAATGCATAATGTGTATAATATACTGTATAATGTGGCAAACCTTTAAAGATCATCTAACTAAAGCTATTAATATTATAATTGATTGCTGTTGCCAGGCATTTGCAAGCCTATCATATGAAAAAAAGATTAGCTTTATTCTGCTTAGGTTCACAAAGAATATTTGAGATCAAGAAAAAGTAAAACTTGGAGAGAGGAAAAAGTTTCATTTCAAAGCGAAGCATTGTCCAACAATTAAAGGAGTCCAGAGGAATAGTGAACTGACTTAGAAAGAGATAGGGCCATGACGGCTAGAGGTCATCAAGTAGAACTTAGGAGGGAGGGGGATGTTATGCATCTGGAAAACTGGACCTGGGGCTTCTGGTTGAGTCAGGAGACTTCTCAGATTCTTGCAAGTCTGCATTCTGTTGCTGTGGCTCCCAACCACAATTTGTAACCCTACTTTGCCAACCCTACACACTTGCTTACATTGTGGTTCTTTGGTAGGTCTGTTGAGCCTTAGTTTCAACCCTAAAGTAGTGCATAGGAATAGGAAGAAGTCCACAATGCAGTATGCAGAGAGTCCAGCATTTTCCATTAGGGAGCATCAAACATAGCAAGAGACTCAGAGCATTTCCAGGAGCAACTGGTTGGGAAATGGTACATGTGTAAAAATTCTGTTGAGTGAATTATAAACCAACAACTGAAAATTTAATATGGGGCTTATTTACGAGTAAAGTTAATAGGAAGCGCTACTTTATTCTTCCTTGGGGCCAGAAGAGGATCTTTGTATCCCTCCAGCAAGCCTTTGAAAGTCCAGTTCTGTCTCATCCATAATGCATCATGCTTAAAGAAAAATAACTTCTGGCCACTTGCTGCTCAGGATGTCCATCTAAAAGGAATCTGTATTTGTCTAAATTATTTAGATTCCAGAAAACAACCTCAGGGCACAGGGGCTATTAATTTTGTTGGGATTTAATTTTAGGAGGCTCTAGTACTAAAACACAAAAGAAAGTCCTCTTGCCAAAAAAGAGTCACATTTTTCAAGTAAAAGTTTCCAATGTTCCTTCCTGAGGAATCTATCTTTAAGGTGAGCCAGCAAGTAGTTATGATACTGCCCAAGGAAATAATACCAAAATGATGGAGAAAAGAAATGGGCCTTCAGGTAATGTAGATGTTATAGTAGTGAAGACATCCTATACCTGAGGGCCCGTCACCGACTGACTGTGTTACCTAAAGCAAATTGCCTAACACTGTCTGGGCTCAGTTTTCTCACCTGTAAAATGAGAGAACTGGATAAGATCAGATCTAAAGCTCCCTCCTACTCTTAACTCATGACACCTTCTAATTTTGAATTCCATTTTGGAGACCTTTTTATATTTAAGGTCAAGTGCTTATTGTCCCATATTCTAAGGGTCCTTCCAGATATAATATCTAATGTTTCAAGGTTCCTTTGCCTATGTCACATGAAATAGCTAATAATGATAGCTAGCATTTATATATCTCAAAGTGAGAAAAGTGATTATTTTTTCTATTATATTAACAACCAATCATTTAATTAGGATTTATTTCCCTCTCTATTTCCTCATTACAAGACTTGTCCCTTTAGATCAGTAATGCTGATAGGTGAGATTGCCCAAATCCTCTAGCTACATGCTCCATAATTTTAGGTGGAAGACCACTCAACTAAAAGACCTTACTTCTGTTTAGAATGTAAACAAAATCTAATCTAGGTCATATCTTCCTCTTAGGAAATAATCCTATGTCATTGTACCCCTCCACTGGAGTCTAGGGGAACCCAGTTTCTGAAGGAGAAAACCAACTGGAGTTTTGTCCAAACTACCAGAGGTAGCTGAGTCTCATGATCAAGTCATTTTCTGATTCAGGAGGAATTGTAGACTTTTAGTCTACCTCTTCATTATGTCCACTACCTCATTAATTGCTTACCAATCAGGATTGATTTTTGCCTGTCAGGGACAACTTCTTTTCCAAAGGTATTTAAGCATTCAGGGAATTCTGTGGTTTTGTCTTCGATAACTGAGAGAAAACATAGACTATCAATTTATTGATTATTTGCTGACCTAATTAACAAATTGATCATTAATTGCCCAAAATATCTTGCTCAGACTTTTCATTTGTCTCAAAGGTCTGCAAAGGACATTACAAATATTATCTATTTGGTCCTTACAACAACCCAGGGAATTGTTATAATAATATATTTATATATAAAATATATATATATGTATATCATACTATTATTATCACCAGTTTTCAAATGATGAAATGGAGGCAGAAGGAGATAAAATGACTTGTCTAAGGATTATAAAGCTAGTGATTTCCAAGGTCAGATCTGAACTCAGGGATTTTTGATTATAGATTTAATAACTCTGCCCATGGTACCACCTGGCTGTACATAGGCTCAATGTGTCTAAGGTAAGATTTGAACCCAGGATTAAACTAGTTTAGACCTTCATCACCTTAGCAAAGATAACAAAACTGAAAGAGCAGTATGAGGACTGAAGAGAATCCTGGACCTGTAGTCAGTAAGACATGAGTTCAAATGTGAGCTAGACACTTACTAGTTGTGAGACTCTGGTAAAGTCACTTAACCTATGCTGGCCTCATAGCTCCTATGTTGCAGGGTTGTTGTAAGAATCAAATGAGATAGTATTAGCAGAGTGCTTTGTGTGCAAATACATACTAAACCCTAAATCAATGCTGGTTATTATCTTATTGGAAACCCTCAGTTCAAATTCCTCAATTTCCAGTTACTACCTGTATGATTTGGGGCAAATGATTTATCCTTTCTGGGCCTCAGTTTCCTCATCTATAAAGTTAGGTTAGACTCGATGAGCTCTATCTCCAAATTTAGCATCCTGTGGTCACTTTAGGGTCTCCTACTCTAATCTGTACTCCCTAAAGGCTTTAAAAATGATCTCCCTAAAATACAGGTCAGATCATGTCCTTAATTTACTTCCAAACCTTTGATATCTTCCTATCACCTCTAGGATAGCACAGGATAACCTGGCTTTTAATTCTCTTCTTAATCTGACTGCAACCTCCTTTTATAGATTTATTTCACACTTCTCTCCTTCATATTAACTTGCTGTTCTCCAAACCTGAGATCCATCTCCAGTCTAGGTACCTTTACACAACCCATCAACCATACCTAGAAGACGTCTCTTCACTTTGGCTTCTTAAACTCCTATTAAAGTGAGTGTCATGGCCATTTCTTGCATAAAGTCTTTCCTGATCTACCAAGTTATAAGCAAAAGTTTCAAGTTGTTGGTATATCCATGTCTGCTTACATATTGCTTCTGCCCCCACCACATCTAGTAGAAAATAAAGTCTGATTTTCTTTTGGTTTTCATATCCTCACTGTTTAGAATAGTGTCTTGTACAACTGGGATAATATTTGTACAACAATGTCTGCTTCCCTTGTTCCCTTGTACATTGCAGGTGCTTCTTGGTTAAACTGGATTGCATAGGATAGGAGTAAAGTGGAGTGGATTAAAATAGAATGGATTAGGAGGAACATAAATTATATCACTCTGAAATAGTTATGAAAAAACAACATTTACAAAAAAGATGATGGCAAACTTATACACTTTTATAATTTTCCACTTAAAAGAAGTTAATTGCTTTGATTTGAAGAAAATACCTGTCATATTTAACCCATTTTGTGGACAACTAATACTGACTTCAGTTACATTATTGTAGTGATTGTTCATTTGACTGTTTCTTTACTGCAACAGTTCCTACAAACGTTCAATATAGTTTTTTGAATTTGCAAAAGTCATCAATTCTTATGATGCAATAGTGCTCAGACCAAGAAGTTGTATCTTGCACAGTCTTCATACCTCTACTAAAACCAACTCAAAAGACAGGATAAATCAGGTTTAGGATAACTGATGGACTTCAAACCCATCAGTGAGTTGGGGGAATGTCTACCCCAAACATGTGAAGATTTTTCCCAGTGGACAGGGTAGATGGAAACAGTTTGTTCCAACAGGCACAAAGGTGGCAGAAACAGCTTCTGTGGTCAGATATTGAAGATATCAAAGTCATTCACTGAATCCTGGGCCATCACCAGATATCTTGAATTTTGTCCTGCCAATGGACTTCAATGACTCTGGAAGAGTGAGACTGACAACTTTGCACAGTGCTGCCTCATTTAAATTCAATTCATGCCCAAATCAAGACATCAACCTAAGATGTCATTGCCATCTTTGAAAATGAAGGACAAACAGCAAGAAGAAGAATAAAAACTCTATCACATTTATAGATCAGAATTATTTGGGCATGTCTTGATCATAGATTATTAGATTATTTTCAAAATTTCCTATGACAACTAATAATTCAATGAAGACCTTTGTACAGATAGGGTTCTACATGCTGTAATCTCTTTGGAGAGAAAAACCAATGGTGCAACTACTGATTCAAAGGGTAGGAATAGTTTTATTGATTTTTATTGTATAATTCCACACTACTATTCAAAATGACAAAACCAATTCACATTCTAAATAGATAATTTTATTTTTTTGTCATTTCCACAATATTGTATCTTGTTAGATGGATCTCCTCAGCCCAAAGTTGTGAAAATTCTAATCTTACATTGTCCTCTTACTTTTGTTTGATGGAATAACTTGGATATATAGATTATTTATACTTTTGGAATTTATTTTGGTGTATGGTGTAAGTTACTGTTTAAACTCATTTTACATCTATCTAGTCTTCCTAGCTATCATTAACTACTTCCTCAGGAATATATGTTCTTGGTTATATCAAAGGTGTTCTATCTATATGTGTTTTCTTCACAATCCTTATGACCACAAAATATGTTACAGACATCATTTTCTATTTTTAATCTAATACCTTATAGTGTTGACAATTACTGTTTTATGATATAATTTGAAATCTGATAATGTTATTTCCTTTTCCTTCCTATTTCTTTCCATTGTTTTATCTTACATTTGACCTATTGTTCTTCCATCTGCGTTATGTTATTATTTTATGCAATTTTATTAAATATAAATTTGGTATAGAATTAAAATTTCTGATTAATTTGAGTAGAAGTGCCCTCTTTAGTTTATTTGTGAGGCCAGGGAATTAAAATTGAATAGTTTTCCAATAATTTATGTATCCTTTTAGTGAGACCAATTTTTTTTTGCAAGTCAGGGAAAGTTTCAGAATATCTGCATCATAGATAATGTCTAGAAAAAAAATCATACTTACCCTAGCTCAGAAATAGACTGAGTGTAACATTTGGAGACTGAAGGGGTTGGAGGGGCTCAGAAGGTAGGAAGGTATAGTCATTCTGACTAGAAATTTTGCTATTATTATTATTAGTATTATTATTATTATTTAGGTTTGCAAGGCAAACGGGGTTAAGTGGCTTGCCCAAGGCCACACAGCTAGGTAATTATTAAGTGTCTGAGACCGGATTTGAACCCAGGTACTCCTGACTCCAGGGCCAGTGCTTTATCCACTGTGCCACCTAGCCACCCCTGACTAGAACTTTTGAATCACTCTAACAAAGGAGGTCACTATGCCTGAAGAAGACATAACACTCTGACATAGACCAGAGAGTCACATACAAGCTGTCCACTTGTGAGAAAACAAAGTGAGCAAGGCATGGAGAGCTGATCAATTGTCAGCCTGAGGATTACTGGAAAAGCAAACAAGGAAGTGATCAAGACAGAGGATGAGAGAGAGAGAGAGAGAGAGAGAGAGAGAGAGAGAGAGAGAGAGAGTGTGTGTGTGTGTATGGTATCTCAGAGGCTATAATCAGTGGAATTCAGGTCCCTGCAGGCATCTCCACCTGTCCCACACATTTGGAATTCAATGATTTGGCCCTCTGAATAT
Source organism: Macrotis lagotis (assembly GCF_037893015.1). Taxonomy (NCBI): domain Eukaryota; kingdom Metazoa; phylum Chordata; class Mammalia; order Peramelemorphia; family Peramelidae; genus Macrotis; species Macrotis lagotis. The sequence goes on from NC_133660.1 coordinate 219,126,808, forward strand.
TAAGACTCTTTCTAACTGGGGTCTATTATAGATAGATAGATAGATAGATAGATAGATAGATAGATAGATGGATGGATGATAGATGGATAGTTAGCTACATAGATGCATAGATAGATGATAAATAGTTCGATAGATAGATAGATAGATAGATAGACAGATAGATAGATAGAAAGATAGATAGACTCATGGACACACAGGCACACAATCTACATATATACATATGTTTGTAGATTGCTAGATGTCATTTTGCTTTATTAAAACTCTTTAACCTAGAAGAAAGAAAACAATTTTTCCCTAGTCTAGAAAGTTAGCTCAATTG
>NC_133660.1:219502226-219572226 GCF_037893015.1 Macrotis lagotis
CCCTTTTTCAAGAGTCTCATTAAAACTTGCATTTACTATTAATATTCTTTTGGCATTGTTCTTCCCATCACAGGGAAGGGCTTCCAATCACAGAATATTCTAGTTAAGGATTGGGGGGAAACACAGTGAACTAAAACACTGAGATTCCAGACTCACCAGCCATGTGGTTTTCAACAGATTATAAAACTATGGGTCTGGAAGGGATCTTAGAATATATTGCTTACCTGGCCAGAACCTCTATATGTGAAGATATAATTATTTGACACATTGGGCTAAACTATGCTGCTCTAAACTACTTGACACATTGGTCTAAACTATAAAAAATTAAATAATTCCTATTAGTATAAAATTGACACAACTTGAATAGATGTGGAACCTCAGGGATCAGGTATTAACCAGAAATTCTTAATCTGGGGTTCAAAGACTCCCTTATCCCCCCCAGGGATGCAGGAATAAATTTCAGAAAGTCCATAAACTTAAATATGAAAAATACATTTTAAATTTTCACTGGTCTTTGATTTCCTCTGTAATATGATCAGTTCTTCTGGTCAAGAATCTGATAATCTTGGGGCACAGTGGGGTACTTTAATTTACTAGTATTAATTAAAGGTGGTGACTTCTGATAGAAAGTCAGATTTGAGAAATGGACAGCTAGTTAAGACAATGGCATCCAAGGATGTGAATTGGTCTTCACTTTAACCATAAAAAGAAAAATGAGACAAAGCTAGAAAACCCTAATCTGATCCAGTTCTTTCTCTTACAAAGAGGAAAAGTAAAGACCCAGAGAGGTTAGGTAACATGTCCTCAATCATACAGCAAGTTAGTTACAAAAACACTATGTGCTAACCCAAATTTCATTCAAGGACACAGTTTTTTAAGATGATTTTATTAAATCAAGTCATTGATTTAATACCATGACCATTTTATTGCTACAGAAAAACAAGATCATTTCATTTTTATTATATCTTTCCCTTTCTGATTTTAACTGATTCTCTTATTCTACTCTGCTTTCATGTGGAAATATTTAAAAATAATCTAGAGCTCATTTCTTTGTGCTCTGATCACAGTGAGAAAAATAGGAAATCAGTTTCTATGACAGGACTACTTTCTATTTTCATCATCAGAGAAATCTTAATACTGCTAAAAATTCAGACACAACAGATTTTTTTTAAAAAATTTGGAGTTTTCATTTTAATGCCTTCAGAAAGGTAAGTGAACACTGGTCAAAAATTGTGGCATACCTGTATATTCAGTACATTCTCAGATAATTCAGTATTTTAATGGCCACTGTAGCTATCACACAATTTACTCAAAGCTTTGTGTTTATGTGTACATTTTTAAAATTTTTAATCAATGCATGAAAATTGTACCCCTGTCAACAAATAAATGCCATATTCCTACATGTGGTATTTATGCATAAAATAACATGATAATATAGTTGTCATGAATAGGTATTTTTAGTGATGAAGGAAACAGTTTATAAAATATGTCACTTTAGGCCTCTAGCCTCAATTTTCCTATCTGTCCAATGGAGATGATATAATAGTTTTCTATCTCATGACTCTTAGAATGCTGATATATTGCTCAAATAATAACTAGCATTTATATTTTTCAAAGCACTTTACTTTTTTTATTTGATCCTCATCAAATATGATAAGAACTATGAAAGCCTTGCGATCAAGTCCCCTTTTTTTCAATAGGAATTTGGCAAATAAGCCCAACTCTTCTCTGTCTGGAGTAGACCACAGCAATAGTACAGGTCAATTCTGGTCACTATTTTCAGGAAAGATACTGATAAACAGATGACCTCCAGAGGAGGGCAGTCAGGAGGATGAAGGGGATCAGCTGGTGCCATATAAGTAGAATGAGTTGGCCCATGTCTAAACTAATCTCAGAAAGAGCTCATATAAAGACATTCTAAACAAACTGAAAAAAAAATTCACTTACACCAAGGGAGTCCTTTATAAGGTTTGAATTAATACCTCAAGTAAATTAGAATGTAAGCAATGGGATAAGATGAAGATTTTTAGCCCATGCTTCTGGTTCACCTTTTAAAGAACTCTCTCTTCAGCTCAGGAGATAAATTCAAAAAGGTAAAGAGATAAATTAAAAGATAAATTTTAAAAAGGTATGAGCTAAAAAGGGCACCAGAACATGTCACTTAGAGATGAGAGAACAGAAGGACAGGCAGAGGCAAACTCTTGTATTATTCCCCTCCATAAGCTCTAGCCATCTTCACCCCTTCACACAGGCTATGCCCAAATCCTACCTCTGTCTCTAAGATGCTCTAGTTCCCTTCAAAATTGAGCTCAAGCATCACCTTCTTCTTAGAAGAAGATTTCTGGCACCTCTACCCCAAACAACCTTGCATTTTTTTACTATATACATAGGCATATACTATCTCCCTCAAAGAAAATGAATGCAAGCTTCAAAAGGGCAGAGATTACTTTAATTTTGGAAAGAAGAGTGGATGAAGGTCTTTATATCACCACTACTAATCATAGTACCTAGCAAATAGTGGATGCTTTAAAAATTGCTCATTAATTGATCCTGTAGTCAATTGAACTATCTACTGTTCCCTCTACATACTTCATTTCTTTTCCTATACCTTTGATTGTTTCTTAGATCTTTTTTTTATATAACATGACTTTAAAAGAATTCACAGTGCTAGGTGGGGATGAATTAGATTTAGGATTACATGAGTGTATACTTATCCCCAGACTCCTTGAAACATAAGCAATATGATGGCTACCCTTGTTTCCCAAAGGCTGTCAGTGATTCCCCAGCCTTAGCATGCCCGGGAAGCTAGAAAACCTTTGAATATAAGCAAAACTGACAAATTTCATCAAGACTTGGGAAATTACTTTCCTAAACAAGACCTACAACCATTCAGAGTTCTAACAATCCCCACAGGAAAGTAATGCTCTAAGGCCACAAGTCATGAAACAACAAAACCTCTAAAGAATTAAAAATTGTGGATCAGCCCCAGATGTCAATGGAAATGCACACATCAGTTATGAGCAGACTGCAAAATATCCTCAGTGAATGACTTAACCAAAGTGGTCAAAGATTATTATCATCAACGGTATGAACAGAAAAGATCAGTCTTGGTCATAGCCTACATGATCCTTAAGTAAGCACACAATGTCAGGAGACCTAGGGGAAGCATTTTAGATGGATTCTTATGGTATATTTATAGGAGGATGCTGTTCAAGGGCATCACAGGATGGGTAGTAATCTGTGAGACAGTGATGAGATCACAGTAGCACTGCAGTATCCAAGGAAGATAGAGTTTCCATAAATTAATATTATATTCATTATTGCTGAATGAACCTCAAACAAAATTCCTATCTGGGGTATGAATCTTTATTACAATATCCCCAATGAGTGATCAGCCAGACTTTGAACATCACCAGTGACAGGGAACTAATGACCTCATTCTATTGTTGAAAAGCTATAACTGTTGACAATTTCTTCTCATTTCTAAATCTAGTCTCTTGAAACTTCAGCTCATGGGCTTATCTTGAACCTGTGGGTCAAACAGAGCAAGTCTAAGTTCACACAATGGACTACTGAACATTCAAATACTGTGGTCAGTTTCCTATTTGGCCTTCTGTGTCTAGTCTAGAAATGGTCAATGCCTTGAATCAATCTTCATTTGAACAAGATCAAATGAACAAGTTCCTAACCATCTTCTTCACCGTCCTCTAAACTTGCTTCAGCTTGAATCAAAGGATTTAGATTTAGAACTAGGAATGGCCTCCAAGAACAACTAATCAAATCAACAAGCATTTATTTATTAAGAATCTACAAGGTGGTAAAGGTGGAGTCAAAATGGTGGCGTGAAGGCAAAGACTCCTGCAGGCTCTCCCCCAAACCATTCCAAATACCTTTAAATAATATTTCTAATCAAATTCTCGAGTGGCAGAACCCACAGAGAGTAGGTGAAAGGGAGTAAAATAAATTTCCAGTCCAAAACATCTTGGAAGATCTGTAGGAAGGTTTTGTACAATGGGGTTAGAAAGGGTCCTCAGGGCAGCCTGGCCACACTATAGCAAACTGGATCCAGTCATCCTAGAACAGACTGAGGGGTGCCTGAGTCCACGGCCATGGTGGCATTTCTAGATCTCTCATCCTAGGGATTGCTAGGGACAATTGGGAAAATCAACAGTAAAACTCTGCCACACCAGAGTGAGAGAGGAGCACAGCCCAGGGCAGGCTTCAGCACAGACCTGGACCCCGGGACAGGAGCAGGCCTAGAGAGCCACCAGGCAACTGCTTCTAGAGCACTCAGCCCACAGATGGTAAAGGGTGAGGGTGATTTCAGGGGTCTCTTTGCTGGCCCTGAGGCAGGACTATGCCAAATTCAGATCTGGGTCACACTCTGAGACCCCAGTACTAGGAGGAGGATCAGAAGAACAACAGACCAGAATGCAGGTAAGGAAAGCAGTCATAGCCTCTCATAAGACCTTGGAGAAATTGAGAACTTGTAGGTCCCTGGGAGTGTCTCTGAAAACAACTGTAAAAAACCCTCAAAAGCTGGGAAAATCTTAACAGAGTTAAAATCAAGTCATAGGTTGGGGAAATGAGCAAACAACAGAAGAGAAAAATAAAACCTAACCATAGACAATTACTTTGGTCCCATGAGGGGTTCAAAATAAACACTAAGAAGATAACAAAGTCAAAGCTTCTGAATCCAAAGCCTCCATAGAAAGTATGAATTGGTCTCAAGCTAAGGAAGAGCTCAAAAAAAGATTCTGAAAATCAAGTAAGGGAAGTAGAGGAAAAGTTGTGAAGAGAAATGAGAATGATGAGGAAAAACCATGAAAACCAAGTCAGCAGCTTGGTGAAGGAGATACAAAAAAGATACTGAAGAAAATAACATCTTAAAAATAGTTTTCGGTCAAATGGAACAAACAGTTCAAAAAGCCAATGAGGAGAAGAATGACTTAAAAAGCAGAAGTGGCCAGATGGAAAAGGAAAAGCTCTCCAGAAAAAATAATTCCTTAAAATGTAAAATGGAGCTAAGGAAAACTGATGACTTTGTGAGAAATCAAGAAACAATAAAACAAAACTAAAAGAATAAAAACCTAGAAGAAAATGTGAAATATCTCAGTGGAAAAACAACTGATCTGGAAAACATATCCAGAAGGGATAATTTAAAAATTATTGGACTACCTGAAAGTCATGACCATTTTTCAAGAAATGATGCAGGAAAACTGCTCTGATATCCTAGAGGCAGAGGATAAAATAGAAATTGAAAGAATACATTGATCACCTCCTAAAAAGAGAACCCCAACTGAAAACTGTCAGGAATAATAAAGTCAAATTTCAGAACTTCCAAGACAAGGAGAAAATATTACAAGAAACAGCAAGAGAGAAACAATTCAAATATCATGGAGCTACAGTCAGAATAACACAAGATTTATCAGCTTCTACAATGAGGGTTTATAGCACTTGGAATCTGATATTCTAGAAGGCAAAAAGAGCTTGGATTATAACCAAGAATCAACTACCCAGCCAAACTGAATGTCCTCTTACAGGGAAAAAGATGGGCATTCAATGAGATAAGGGACTTTCAAACTTTCCTGATGAAATGACAAGAGCTGAACAGAAATTTTGATCTTCAAGTACAGAACTCAGGTAAAGCATAGAGAGGGTGGATGGGAAGGACAAATTATGAGGGATTTAATGATGTTGAATTGCTGGAATTCCTGTATTGGGATGATGATACTGATAACTCATATGAGCCTCCTCATTTATTAGGGCAGTTAGAAGGAGCATATATAGACAAGGTACAGGATGGAGTTGAATTTCAAAGTATGAAAAATATGGAGTCAATGGGGGAGAAAGGTATGTACTGGGAAAAAGGGAAAGGAGAGGTAGAATGGGCTCAGTTGCCTAAAAGTTGCCTAAAAGAGGCAAGAAAAAGCTTTTGCAGTGGAATGGAAGAGGGGAAAGTTGAGGGACAGTGAGTGAGCCACACCCTTACCAGAAGTGCCTCAGATAGGGAATAGCATGCACCCCCAATTGGGTATAGAAATCTATCTTACCCTAGAGGAAAATAGGAGAAGAAAGGGATGGGAGAAAAGGGACAAGAGGAGGAGGAGGGATGTAGGTGACAGAAGAAAGGGAAGATCATGGGAGAGTGTAGTCAGATACAACATAGTTTTTAAAGGAGAGGTAGAATATAATAAATGGGAGGAGGGATAGGATGGAGGGAAATACAGCTAGCAATAGCAACTGTGGGAAAAATTTTGAAGCAATTTCTCTAACGGACTTATGATAAAGAATACTGTCCATCCCAAAGACATAGATAATGGTGTCTGAATATAGAATGAAGCATACAATTTTTTAATTTTATTTTTCTTGAGGTTTCTATTTCTTCAAGTGGGGGGGGGAATTATGTTTACTTTTACAACATGACTATTGCAATAATGTTTTTCATGGCTACATATTTTAATCTATACCAACTAGTGTGCTTTCTCAATGGGGGAAGTGGAATGATAAGAAGGGAGAGAATTTGTAACTTAAGGTTTTGGAATTAAATGTTGAAACTTGCTTTTGCATGTAATTGGGGGGGGGATTAAAAAATAAAAAGCTAGACCAAAGAAATAAAAATAAAATATTCTATCAGAGATTAAAAAAGAAGAATCTACAAGGTGCCAGATACTATGCTTAGTACTAGGAATACAAAGAAAGGCAAAAACAACCCCTGCCTTCAAGGAGCTCACAGTCTAATGGCAAATCACCTCATTATGAGAGAAGCAAAATGTGACAGACTAAACAACTTAAATTTGTCATCATCCCTCTTAAAAATAGGAGCCAGAGCTAAACTGATATTCCAGATATGACTTGATTATTAACCTCCATGATTAATCTTACAGATCATATACCTTCCATCTGGTTCTCTTAACATGGTACTCTAACCCATAAACTTGGTTCAGACATTAACTGCCTTCTCTTCAAACGTTGTTATCTCTTGATATATTACAGATAGTATTTTAAAGAGAATGTTTAACACAAAATACACATTTAAAGTGGTTTCATTAAGAGCCAGATGGTATACTTCAAACTGTAAGAGTTCTAGAGAGTTTCAGGGAGATGATGAATAGCTGGAATTATTGGGAGTTGAAAGTGGGGGCAGGGAGAGGTTTGAATCAGGGAAATTCTTGGAGGAGGTGAGACTTCAACTGTACCTTGAGAAGGAAATTGGGGTGTTGAAACAATGAATGAAATAATAGCTGTTCTCAAGGAGAACAAAATTTTCATGAAGGTGAGAAGTACCTATTAGTATACTTTAGATAATTTAGGAAGGAAAGAGGATATTAACATTAGGAAGAGAAGGGATCAGAAAAAGCTTCATAAAGAACCTAATACTTGAGCTATGTCTTGAGAGAAAAGAGGGATTCTTAGAGGCAGAGGTGAAAGGAGAATTTCTTTTCTGACATGAGATAGAGGACTACTTGGGAGGAATATAAAAGAAAACATCTCTTTGGCAGAATCTATTACCTGGTCCCTTAATATTCCACCATGTGTTATTAAGTCATTTTTCAATCATGTCCAATTCTCATGACCCCATTTGCAATTTTCTCAGCAAAGATACTGGAGTGGTTTGCCATTTTCTTCTCCAGCTCCTTTGCCTCAGGAAACTGAGGTAAACAGAGTTAAATGACTTTCCCAGGGTCACCCAGCTAGTAAGTATTTGAAGCCACATTTGAATTCATGATATTCTTCTTGGTACCTGGCCAGTCATTCTATTCATTGCAGCATTAGCTCAATGGGGGAAGTGGGGTGGGAAGAAAGGAGAGAATTTGGAATTTAAGATTTTGGAAGTAAATGTTGGAACTTGCTTTTGCATATAGCTGAGGGGAAAATTTTTAAAATAAAAAAACTAAACCAGCTAATAAGTATTTGCATTAGTTCAGCATTATAAATATCCCATAGGACCAATGCCAGGGTTCTCTCTTCATACTCAGGATACCTATAAGTTTGGCATCTAAGGAATTCAATAAGATAACAAGGCAGTATGATCTTTGTGATATCTACCTGTGCTATGTACTGAGGATGCACAAAGTGCATCTTGTAATGGTCTAATAACATGGGTATAGTCCTCTGCTGAACTTCTTATGCATTTAACAGAAGTAGGAGTCACATAAGAATAGAGAAGACATCCTCCTTCCTCATTCCAGGGAAAATTGGAATTAACTACCACCTCAAACACAAATCTGACCTTTTATAGCCCACTAAAGAAACTTTAATGGATTACAATTGACTCTAGAAGGGAATGCAAATTCTTAGTTCAGCATTTTAAGTTCTTCATGGTCTGGCTCCAAGCCAACCTTATCCCAATACTACATCTTACTTCCCTCTATCTATTATATTCTAGCCAAAGTGACTTAACTGGTAACAGAAATAGGCATTCCATCTCCTGACTCCATAACTTTGACCACTCTATCCCTCAAGCCTAGAATCCACTCCCTCCTCACCTCTACCTCTTCAAATCCCTCACTTCTTACAAGGTCCAGTTCACATATCAGCTCTTATAGGAAGCAACTTCTGCTTTTTCCTTTGGTTGATAGTGTTTTCTCTCTCCTCTTCCAATCATCAATTTAGAGATGGAAAAGACCCTAGAAGATTTCTGGACCAATACCCCTCACTTGTTACATGAAGACACTGAGGTCCAAGGAGATTAAATTATTAATCTTGAACAAGATTCTTCCCTCTCCCCCTCCAGTAGAATGTAAACACGTTGAGGACAGATACTATTGTTAAGGTTTGTTTTTGTCCTTGTCTCTGTTACCCCAGCAGGGATTTGTATATAATCTGTTTCACAAACACTTGCTTTATTGGCTCAGATTTTGCTTATAAAAACCCAACACAAAACCTCTGACTCCTTCCAGGCACATTAGTTAGCATTCTCTTCTTCAAGGTCCCAGGAAATACATATAGCTATCACTCTTGGTGCTTTAGAGGAAAATAGTACTATCATTCTTCCACCAGAAAAGGTTCTCAGTCACATTATTATGCTGAGAATGTGGAAGGCTGTGCTCCAGAGCTCCTAGAAGGAAAATTACAACTATTACATTTAACCTCCCTCTTGTTGGGAAGTATAGAAAAATCAGTGTTACTTCCTCCCCACAGCCATCAATTTTCTATCCATTTTCCAACATTTCTTATGTAAAAGGAACCTCTCCCTCTCTACTCTGACCTCTTTAAAAATTTCCAGTTTCAGTGACCCTTAGAGGTTTCCAAAACATTTTTTTCTCACAATACCTCATGAGGTAGAAACTGGGGCTGGGGGGGGGGGGGAAGGTCTGTCCCTGAGGCACAAAGTTAGCAAGGATCTGGGCTAGAATTCAAATTCCTTTTATCCCCAGTGCCTAGTAGAAGAGGGAACAAGGATTTATCAAATGCCTGCTCACTGTGCTAAAGAGTTTTACAAATATCTCATTTGATCTTCATATAGCGCCATTTTAATCAATAACTGTTGATTGATTCTACTATAATACAACTGCTGCCCTGATACAGCATGAGTCACTAGTATGGGATGATGATCAAAAATAAGCTATTTTCAAACTTAGTACTAATAGAAGCCTAGAATCCAAAATGAGGGAAGAAAATGAAGACATGGCATGTAAGACTCAGTTAAAGAAATTGGGGTGTATATCTGAAGAAATTCTAGAAAGGGGATGATAACTATCACTTTAATATTTTGAAAATCTGTTATATTAAAAAAGATATTTGACTATTTTCTTAGCTCAGATTGGCAGGGCTTAGTTCAAAGAGTCACTCCATTAACCATCATTTATCAAGCATCTATTTATCAAGCATCAAGTACAGGTGACCATACCCCAGTAAAGCTGACTCAGCAATTGGACTAAAGGTTAAGGGTAACAGAAAGATTTCAACCCCTTTGGAGTATTAGAGCATGAGAAGAATTCTCCCCATACAATGGACGAGAACAATTAATTTCAAGGACCAAGATGGTGCCTGGAATGGATGAGAATAATTTGTTCCATTGGCTACTTACTTCCAAGCTACTTACAAAGGATGATGACAATTTCTTCCAATGGCCAAAAAAGTGGTTGAAGCAGGCATTGTGGAGTCCTTATAGCTTAGTCATGCATCCAAGACCCAAAGGCTATCTACTACATCCCAGACCACTTTCCAGACATTCTGACTTTAGTCCTGCCACTGGATTTCATTAACCCTGGAAAAGAAAGTGAGGCCATGGCTTGATGCAACTCTGTCTAACTTAAATCCAGTTCATGCAAAAGTCCAGTTATCACCCATCTCATTGGTTCTCATTGGTTCTCTTCAAAAATGAAAGACAAGAACTTTTCAGTAATTCCTCTCTGGGGTCTTGTTGCAGTTGGTGGTTTGACAGTTATCCTGGATCTGGAGTTGGGAAAAATTGAGCTTGAATCTAGCCCCACACACTTACTAGCTATGTGACCTGGGAAAAGTTGTTTAGCTTCTGTTTACCTTGGTTTTCTCAACTGTAAATTGGAAATAATAAAAGCATTTGCCTTTCATGTTGTAAAGATCAAATAAGATAGAACAAAACATTTTTAATCACAGTGTCTGGGACATAGTAGGCACTATATCACTATGTTTTTTTTTTCCTTCCCCATCCTTCTTCTGTGGAAAATAAAAAAAAAGAAGATCTGGTCCTAACCCTCAAGAAAAAGGGCACACAAGTAGTCAAACTTGACCATTGTGATGGAATTAACAGAAATAGCAATGGATTTAGTATCAGAAGACCTGCAATCAAGTTGTAGCCTTCATGTCCTAGCTACAGAATCTGGTGCCAATCAGGACCCTTCTTTGAGACTCTGTTTCCCTACCTATAAAATGAAAGGTTTGGGCTAGCTCAATTTTTCTATAATCTAAGTCCCCAAGAATGCTTCTATTCTATGGTCAATGTTCTAAGGGTCTTCCTCTGATATGCTATGTCCCAAGGACTCCTCACCCTTAAGTATCTAAGATTTTCTCTGATCTCTATCTTACTTATAAGCCAAAGGGAAAGGACAATGCATATAACATTGACACCAATGTCCTCAAATTAGTCACACCAAAGGGGCAGAAGGTTTGGTCTTATGGGGGAAAGAAGATCTTTTGAATTTCAGTCAAGGGCAAAACAGTGCCAGCCTGCTTTAAATGTGCCTTATCCTTGATAGGTCTTTGTGTTTGACTGAACTGGACCTACCTCGGGTATGCTTTTCAACAAGTTCTCCAAAAAAGGACTCCTCTGGGCAAAGCTGTTATAAAATTTTGAAGTTAATTTCCCTTCCTTTTCTTATGCCCCAACCCATCTCAATACCTCCTTGCAAGTACCCAGTGTTCTTGCTAACTCTCTGGATTTCCAAGTCCCCTACCACTTTCCCTGGGTAGTGTCCAATCAAGGTCTAACCCTATGGGCTCCTCTGTGATGAGTCCTTCATGGAACTGCTTCTGGGTCACCAGAAAAAGTGCTTCTAAGTCAATCCAATTGAAATGACTCGGAACAACCTAATGTGTTAGGGAAACTGCTTAGCCATAGTGGAGAGAACTAGAATGACTGACCTGAAGTCTGGAGTCAGTGTCAGTACCTCATTCTCCCATTTCAACTTTGAAGACAAGTGACTATGGGTAAGAAATTTCATCTCAACAAGCCTCAGCTTCTCCATCTGTAAAAGAGGATTCACAAATATGAATCTAAAGTTGGAAAAAATCATCTAGTGCAACCTTTTCATTTTGCAGTTTAGGAAATTGGGCCCCTGGGAAGGTGAGTGACTTGATATTCATCTTTGCAATAAGGTTTGGAAATTAAATTCCTGGTATGTTATTGCCCACATCCTCACCCCTCAGAACTGCCACACATGATACTTGAATTATCACAAGATAAATCAGATCATAGAAATTAAAGATTTGCCCTCTTGCAGTTGTCATGGTCTTTTTAAAAAAGAGGCAAACAGGGTTAAATGACTTGCCTAGGGTCACATAATTGGTAAGTATCTGAGGTTAGATTTGAACTCTGGTAGTCCATCCAGTTCTAGTTGTCAAGTTTTTTCAAGTATGACTTCCCAGTTCCATTCACTCTTGTTACTTCTCAGTGAAACTATTATCAAAGCATTTCAACTGTTTTTTTCCCTCATCCAAGTTGTGTTCCCCTTCTTAAATGTGATGTTGTGACCAAGAGTGGATCATTTACTATTTCACTACCCCAGTATCCTCATCTGTAAAATGGTCATAATTATTGGCATAATCATGTCTCCATCATAGTTGTCATAAACCTTAAGAGGTAAGAGTGACCATAGAGATCATTCAATCTAATTCCTATTGTCAGATGAAGAGGCTAAAATCCACAAAGGTGAATCCACATGCTTAAATGGCATGACAAGTCCAAGGTTCAAGCTTGGTCAATTCTACCCTCATCCTATCTCTCACATTAGTCCCTTTTCCATTCCCACTTTAACCAACCCAGCTCAGGACCTCCTAACTTCTTAGGAGGAGTACTGGAATTTTATTCTAACTAATAAACCTGCCACAAAAGCCTCATCCCCTGCCCACACACATATCAACAACACATACCTCAAACCATATAAATTTTCTTCTCAAATAACCCATTGCAAAGTCCAAAGTAAAGCATCCAAAACCAGCCTTATCTAGAGCTAGGCTGGATGACTAACCAGCCTCTGATCCTTATTCTTTACCATGACAATACCCTTATCCAAGCAGTTTTCCAAACCTATAATGATTCCTGACTCTCTCATTTCCCACATACATATATATGATTATTACAAAGAATTTTCTTTCTAACAGTGGCTGATAAGAGACAGTTTTGACAAAGATACACCTCTACCTTCTCTCTTCACTCAGTTAGAGGTCAATATGTTTGAAGAAAAGATGAATTGTCTCAGAGGAAGAAAAGCTTACTGTGCTACCTGTCATCCTATCCTTAAAGAATTTATAGTCTAACTGGGGGTGAGAATAGGATTGTAACTTACTTCATGTGCATATCCCCATAACTAAAATAGGCTCTGGTCCATGGCTAATAATTAATAAATGCTTAATGAATTTTCATATACTTGTTTAAATATGTCAAGTCTCTAGATATACAAAAATATTTAAAGCAATTATTTTTGTAGTGGCAGAAAATTGGAAAGTGAGAGGATGTCCATCAACTAGGAAATGACTGAACAAGTTGTAGTATATTATTGTGATCAAATACTATTGTACTATAAGAAATGATGAGGAGGGTGGTTTCAGAAATAACATGGCAAAACCTATATGAACTGATACAAAATGAAAAACCAAGAGCTCGTTGTGACAGTAACAGCAATGTAGTGATGATTAACTCTGAAAACATTGGCAGTTCTAATCAATACAATAATCCAATAAAATCCCAAAGGACTCAAAATGAAAAATGTTATCCATGTTCAGAGAGAGAACTAATGAACTTTGAGTGTAAACTGAAGTATAATATTCTGACTTTTTTTTTTTTACTTTTTTGAGATAGGGATAATCTGAAAATGTTTTACATGATTTCACATGTATAATTGATATAATTTTGCTTTCCTTCTTAGTGAGTGGAAGAAGAATGGGAGGGAGCTAAATTGGAACTCAGTTTAAAAGGAAAAGAATGCTGGTGTGTTCCCAGTAACAGGAAGAGGATATTTGTAGTTCAGAGGCTATTCTTCCTGTCTATTTTCCAGGGTCTACAGGTCCTTTTGCTTCTCCCTCCCCTTCATCCAGCCCCTGGGTCCCCTGAAAAAAAAGTTCAGGCTTAAATCTGGTAAGGAAAAAGAAGAAAAAATGTCTCACAACCAAATGATGAAGGCCTTTGTCAACAACCTCAAGGGAAGCAGTCTACTGGAAATTTCAACTGATTTGCCCCTGCCCCTCACTCTGTACTATGGGTAGAGTTCTGATACTCCTTCTATCACACCTCCATCATGTAGATGGTGACCATCCCCTCACTGACTCTGCTGTATGTGAAGCAACCTTAGTAGCTCCTTGCCCCATTCTTTCATCTGTGATCTTTCTTGTGCCATTTATCTTAACCATGTTAGATAAATGGTTGTTCTACAAGATGTATAGCAAGAGAACATATTATGCCAGGGGACTTGTCCAGAAAATCATTGATGCATTCCTAAAAATCAAAATGAATTCCAAAAACACTCCATCTGTTACTAAGTTTTGTGATGACATCAATTTAGCCAAAGCCATCAGCATGTAGATTTTCCATTTTATCCTAGATAATATGGCAAAACAGAGCTCTATGAAACAGGACTGATGGATTTTGGAATAAGAGCCTTTGTTTTATGAAATGCTATTAATTGTCCAGAAGAAGGAGGAAAACCAGGGGCCAAACACTCCAAGTGTTATTACCTTGCAAAGCAGTTGTCCTCTGACTATTAGAAATCTTAGGACTAGAGCTACTCATCATTGTGAAGTTCATAGTCTATAATGAATATTTATCTGAATATGCAGATCATTGAAATTTTTTTTATTCTATCAGTAGTAAGTATCAGTGCTCTTGATTCTTTTCCCCCCTAAACAAATCTTGGATTGTAGCTGCCATCATTGACATATTGTGCCAAATATCTCTTGATTTTTCACAAGTTCAAGATGATTATTTTGTAAGGCATTGATTTCAAAGGTACAAGGATCAGTTTCCTAAATACACACTATAAAGGAATCATCTCCAACTTTGGGTATGTGGCAAAAATATGTGCTGATGTGCAAACTGGATTATGTGTGTTAAATAAAAATCTCTTCTCAGAAAGTGGATTGGAGTGGAATATCATGTTATTGCTAGCTGCCATTCTTCTTGAATTTCTTTATAAATGTAATACATATATAGATGCAGTTTTCTGGAAAATGGCTAATTTAGCCTTTTGTATTTGGATTTTGCTTACAACATAACATTTCTTAGTTTACTGATATTAGGCAATGTGATTTTGGTCTTCACTAAATTCCTGATTAAAGGAACTGTTGTGCTGTATCTTTGGGATCTCATACAACTGACACCGATAAAAGACCCCCAGACCCTCTGGTCCACCAAAATGGAAGTAAGCTGCCAAATCTTTTTTTTAATTGCTGCCATTGATCAAAACCAGTTATTGTTTTCCTATTGTTGAAGATTATGTTAGCTTGGTCAATATGACTATCACATGAGCTACATAGCAGCTCCTCTTGGACTTAAACTGTACTATACCTATACATGATTACAAACTATTTCGGGGCGGCTAGGTGGTGCAGTGGATAAAGCACTGGCCCTGGAGTCAGGAGTACCTGGGTTCAAATCCGGTCTCAGACACTTAATAATTACCTAGCTGTGTGGCCTTGGGCAAGCCACTTAACCCCCTCTGCCTTGCAAAAACCTTTAAAAAAAAAAAGAAACTATTTCATCATATATGCACATACAGAATATTATTGTAAAATGCTAGTGATTATTTGGGGTGAAAATATGATAAATGATAATAGATTTAAGAATGAATTGTTTTGCAACTCAATAATCAATTTCACCTCAAAATTACAAACTGCCACAAGTACAGGCCTGTAACAACATGTATTAGTTCTTATTTATTTGATCTTTCTTAAAATAGCATATTATACTGGATGCAAATTAGGAGCAATACTTCTGAAATTCCCTATAGATTACTTAATAAATGATGGTATTCCAAACAAGAAAGAGAAAGGAGCATTAAAAAATAAACAATTTTTAAGTTTTTCAAAATAAAAAGGTGGCCATCATTGGGCACACCCCATTGTGTACTGGGCTCCTGCCTTCCTCTATTTTCAGTCCCAGCTGTTTTGATAGATGAGAGAGTGGGGTCATACTCACCTTGGACATCATACTAGCCCTGTCAAGGACTAAATGATTTAATCATTGCTTGTTGATGATATAGTGGCTCAAAATCCAGTGAAGATAATTAGATTTAGACTCCAGAAACCCTATGTTCAAATCCTCACTTTGATTCTTACTTCCTTCCCTCTGGGTCTCAATTTACCTAATTCTCAAATGTGGATGAGGAGCTAAATTTCAATAAATTATCTCTAAATCTCTAGACCAGGAATTTTAGTGCTTTTATTTAGGGCAAGCAAAGGACCATTTGGCAATCTGCTGAAGCTGATGGGTCCCTTCTCTGAATTAGTTTTTAATTAAAATTAAAATACATCTGCCCATGGAAATTATATTGAAATATAACTATCAAAAATTTTTTAAAAACTAAGTTTGCAGATCCCTGATCTTAGAGTAGCTTTTCCAGGTACCACAGTAGAGAAAATCATGCTAATTGCTCTTTTATCAGCATTTACCAAGAACTTTCCTGAAGATAGAGGTAGGAATTTGATGAAATTCCCCCCACCTCTGCCCTGGTTTATAGCTAACTAATAAGGTAAATCTATTCTTTTCTTCCTTCCTTTCTTCCCCACAGTTTTAAAATGGAATACAAACACTTTCAATTAAATCAGCATTTTTGCTTCAGACATTAGTAGGACATTGGGTCCCCAAATAGACACGTGCTGGGAGGCAGCCTTCAGATTCCCCACTTAGAATTTTGCTGCAGGTCTCATGCTGGGGGCCCCACTGAGAGGAGAAATAGCATCAGATCCTACATGGAAGGCAGATGGGTTTCATTTCAGAGTCTGACACATCTGGCTCACCAGAAGAGGAGATAAATGACCTGCCTCTGATGCTTTTATCAACTTGATATCCTTGGTTATAATTAAAAAATATACTCTCCAACATGGTCTGACCATGAGTTACCTCCTGCACCATAGAGCAGGAGTATTTACTGACATGGAAGTTGTTTATGGGAAATTCCCTGAGGTAATTTGTCTTTTCCCCAAACAGATTGGCTTCTGGCTGAGTGATGAAGAGAGGTCAGGCAACATCACTGTCAAGCTGTCTCCTCTCAAGGGATGCTGAAAGGAAAGTGTTATAAAAACTTAAAAGTGCTTTGGAAATAGCAGTCCAACAGAGATGGTTTGGCTTTTGTCTTTATAGCCCTGATATCTTAGCCAGCACAAATGATTGTTGAATGAATGAATGAGTGTATGGATGAATTAATGAATCAACTCTCAGCCATTAACATTTGATAGGATTCAGACCTTCATGAGCAGCCAGGGGTTTTCAAGGGTAGTTAGAATAAATAAAGTTACTTCAACAGTCTCTAAAAAGCGGGTGACTGTCTTTGATTTGGAGAGCAGGAATGTAACCCATGTTACATTAATAGGACAACAATCATAGCTTACTAATAATGAACCCATGAAGATCTAAAAAGAATAAAGAATTGTCTATTCTAAAGCACAATCACCAATAGAAGTCCTGGTTATAACTCTTTCATTGACTATGCAAAAATTAGAATTCTAGGGATTCAGCTACTCGGAAGGTAGTTTCGGAGCCCAAAGCGAGAAACCTGTTATAAAAACGAATCTATTTTGACCCTCAAAAAATCCCTTTAGAATCTCTCTTTATTCAGTCCATTTACTGATAGATTTATTTTTGATAGATTTAAAATAGGTTTTACTTCTAAGCCCACAGCACATTAGGAATAGAACATCAGGAGACAGGAAAGGAGTTCCCCTTAACTATGTCCTCTGGAGAGAGAGAGAGAGAGAGATCAGTTTCTTTACTGATATCAGGTCCCTAGGGACTCCCTGACTTAGGAACTCTGTATTCTCAGTCTGGGGATGTTTTTATTCATTCATTCATTCATTCATTTATTTGTTTGTTTGTTTTCACATTGCTACAAATAATCTTCTTGTAAAAATAAACAATCTCCCCTCCCTCAAAAAAAGTAGAGAAACTTCAAGAAAAAGTGTGAGAGGAAAAAAGTGTTCTTCAGTCTGTGTTCAGATACATTGTTTTTTTTTTTTTAGGTTTTTGCAAGACAATGGGGTTAAGTGGCTTGCCCAAGGCTACACAGCCAGGGATACATTCTTTATCATAAGTCTATAAGAGAAGTTGCTTCTGTATTTTTTCCCACAATTGCTATTGTTAACTGTATTTCCCTTCATTCTATTTCTCTCCATTCCCATTTATTCTATTCTTTCCCTCTCCTTTCACCATTTCCCTCCTCAAGTGTGTTGTATCTGATTACTGAGGGGTTTTTTTTTTATTTGGGGGATATGTGTGTGTGTATTTTCAGAAAAGGGTTTCTGTCCCCCCACCACCACCACCCCAAAGGAAGGGATTCAAAAGCAGGAAACATCCCACAGATGAGATAGAGATTATGGAGACAAGTTTCTTTCCCAAAGCCTAGAAGTAACTGCTTACTAATCATGGAGAAGACAAAAAATCTCCAGGGGGAAATAATTTTAAAATAAATAATTTTTTTAAAAGTTTTAAGAACTACAAAAACCCAGGAGTCTAGATATCTGAGTTGGGTATTAACTATTTGATTTCAGTAATGTTACTTCATCTTTCTTGTTTCTAGACAGGTAACCATAATACCTGCCCTGCCTTCTTTGTATTTCTGTCTGCCTTATGTAAACTGCAAAATACTAAGGAATAGAAGCTCCTAGAGATCAAAGACTGTTTAATTTTCACCTTTGTATCTCCAGCATCTAGCATGGTGCCGAGCTTTATAATTGCTTACTAAATTCTTGTTGATTGATTAAAATGTGAGATCTGACTCCTTGCCTCTATTCTTCTAGCATCCTGACTATATATCTATTTGGCTCTCTGGCTTTGACTGTGATTTTCTGCTCTCTGTAAGAGCCTAAGGCCCACCCACTAGAGCAATCAAAATTACTCATCATGTGGACCTAAGTCAATAAAACACAACCATGAAATCTTGTTCAGACTGGTCAAGATTTCATTTGCTCCAAATCTAAGGGGAAAATATCAAGTTCATTTGCATACTCAGCTGCTCCTGAGATATGTGCCCCTGAAGCCACTCATGAGATGGAAGATTCTTTTAGAAAACTAGAGAGCTGCTTTACTTCTCCATGTATCCTTCTCCTTTTTTTCCCCCTTAACCATGTATTGGAGGAGGAGACAGAGATTCCACAAGATTCTCAAACTCATCATCTTTATAGATCTATAGAATGTCAGAGCTAGAGGAACCTAAGAACATGGATCTCAGAATTTTAGAAATAGTTGAGATCTTGGAATGTAAAATATGGAATTGCAGAGCAGGGAGGGATCTTCCATTGCAGAACATAGAATGGCTGAGAGGGGGAGAATAACAGGTCATAAAACATGGGATGCCAGGAAAGGACCTTAGAAAGCAGAGATGGAATGTTGGATCTGGGAGGGACCTTAGACATATCCAGTCCAACCTCCTTATTCTATAGACAAGGAAGTTGAAGCCCAGAGAGGAGAAGGGAACTGCCCAAGGTTACCCACAGAGTTAAAGGCAATGTTAATGAAACCAAGGAAAGGATCACTGGACTGTAGCAGGAAGGCCACAGCTATTTATTGCCAGTGGACACCAACTAACTAGGACACCGACTTCTTTTCTACTTGGGTCTGGTTGTACACAGCATACAAAGTTAGGGAGATTCTGAACCAGCTCTGCACTGATATCCAGTCTTTGACTTGGGGGTTGACTACTGATAGGAGAAGAAACAAGACATTCAGGAGAGAGGTGGATCTATATTGTAGATCAGGGATGGTCTGAGGATGCTGGTTACCTGAGCAGCATTCTCAGCCTCTGTTTCCCATTACAGTCTATGGGTTTCTCTTAGGGAAATGGGAGCTGTGCAAAGGCTACAGAATGGATCACACCAAACCATGAGGTGGAGATAGATGCTTTGCTGTGAACGCAACAGGAGTGGTTTCATTGGCAATATCTTTGAACCCTTATTAAGGGCAACTAGGTGGCACTACTCTTGGGGTCAAGGGGATAGGAGTTCAAATCCAGTCTCAGACACTTGACACTTATTAGCTGGTTGACCCTGGGCAAGTCATTTAACCCTGATTGCCTTGCATCCAGGGCCATCTCCAGTTGTCCTGATTCATATCTGATTATCGAAAGTAGAGATGGAATGTTGGATCTGGGAGAGACCTTTCTAATAACTGTGTGTTGAAGGAAGGAGATATAGAAATTCCAAAAGATTCTCAAATTCATCATCTTTATAGATCTATAGAATGTCAGAGCTAGAGGAACCTAAGAACATGGATCTCAGAATTTTAGAGATAGTAGAGATCTTGGAATGTAAAATATGGAATTGCAGAGAAGGGAGGGGTCTTCCATTGTAGAACATAGAATGGCTGAACAGAGTAAGTACTTAATGATTCTGTGAGGATGGTGACCCAGGACAACCCTCCCCCCCCAATCAAAATCATGTGCTTGTCATGAACATCCCTGATGTCATGGTCTTCTTCTAGAATGAAGGACAAACATCATCATGAACTCCTACTTCTTGTTCTCTCAAGAACACTTATACTGGATGCTCAGCAATTCCATGAGGGATGGGATGCAAGCTTAACCCAGAACTCCCTCCATTCTGCCCACTCCTGTGCAATCACACTCTCCTTACCTTATGGTTAAAAGCTAACATTTATATAGTTTTTTTTCTTTTTTTTAAGTTTTTTTCCAAGGCAAATGGGGCTAAGTGGCTTGCCCAAGGCCACACAGCTAGGTAATTATTAAGTGTCTGAGACCAGATTTGAACTCAGGTACTCCTGACTCCAGGGCCGGTGCTTTATCCACTGCGCCACCTAGCCGCCCCTATATAGTTTTTTTCATTGTGCCAAACACTATGCTCATTATTTTTGCAGTAATTGTAAATATAAAACACTTTATTTCATTTGATCCTTAAGACAATTCTGAGAGGTAGGCACCATTATTATCCCTATCGTGTAGATGAGGCAACTGAAGCAAACAGAGTCTAGATGACTGGTCTTGGGTCACATACTAGTGCATGTCCAAGACCACATTTAAACTCAGTCCTTCCTGGCTCTAGGCCCAGGGGTCCAAATACTGTGCTACTTAGCTACCTTGAATAGAGGTCTTAAGTGAGAGATGTTGCTCCTCAGGATGGCTAGGTGTGAACACTCATGATAAACTTGAAAGAACATCCAACTGAAAAGGACTCACCACTACCCATCAGAAACCAAAAAGAACAAGAAAGATAAAAAGAAGGGATACCATCATCATCCTAATTGGGAAAGTGTTTTGACCTTATTGGACTGAGCAAGATTAGGGAATTGACTAGATTCAGTCTCTGGGTCTATTTGAGTAGGTATCAGGTAAATGAAAACAAATAGGGTGCAAGAGAGAATGAGAACAAAGTTCTGGAAGGAAAGAAAGGAGGAAGGAAGGAAGGAAGGAAGGAAGGAAGGAAGGAAGGAAGGAAGGGAGGAAGGAAGACAAATATTATTTCATTTGATCTTCCCAACAACCTTGTGAGGTATGTGTTATTATTATCTACATTTTATATTTGAAGAAATTGAAGCAAGCAAAAGTTAAATGATTTGCCCAGGGTCATACAGTAG
This sequence comes from Macrotis lagotis, assembly GCF_037893015.1. NCBI lineage: Eukaryota > Metazoa > Chordata > Mammalia > Peramelemorphia > Peramelidae > Macrotis > Macrotis lagotis. Next base: position 219,523,666 of record NC_133660.1, read on the forward strand.
GAATTATCTGAACTGAACTTAAAATTCCATTCTTCCTGATTTCAATACCAGTATTCCCCACCTTTAAACTCTTTGAGGATCTTTGAGACCCACCCACAGATGGAGAGAAGCATCAGTGAGCCTTTTTTAAGCCTCAGTATGTATTTAGGAATCTGTGCCCTTTTGTTTTTCTTTCCTTAAAAATTCCTTTGTCTCCTAAATTTTGAGATTGGCTTTGAGATTCAAAATAGGTTTGCCAGGCCCTAGGTCATTTAGTCTGATACTACCATGGCAACAGGCAGGACTCAAAATTCATTTAATCTAGGAATTTTTTAAATGTTAGAATTTTTATGTTGATCATTTTGTATGATCTGTTAATGATGTTATAAATATCCAAATAATCCTTGGAAGAAAAAAAGGTTCCCTACTCCCGCTAGATAAATGGTCACTAGGACCCGGCTCTAATATTTCAAGTTCTAAGGTCCTAATTTTGACCTTACAGATACTTAGATCCCTTCTAGCACTAATATTCCATGTTCCAAGATCACTTTACATTTCAATAATCTAATTCTATATACTTTCTGACATTAGCCGGGGAGAGATGAAGAGGCAAGAAGGCCCCTTAAAGTTCACTAAGCCTTTTGCAAAGCAGGCTGGCCCTGAGCTTACACACCGATGTGTTCATCTGTCCTGTGAGATGACAGTGAATCCTTTCCTTCATTTGGCACAGCTGGCTCTTGGCAAAAATTTCCTGAGTATTTTTGGAATTTTCAGGCCCTGGAAAAGAAACAAGTTACAGGAAAAATAAGATAAAATAATGAAGATAAATCTAATCCTTCCAATCTTTCTGGACCCACTGAAGTTCCTTAAAACTTCTCCCTCCACCAAGGCTTTCTATGTCAGGGATATTTTCATTAAACACCCTTTTCCCCATGAAAGTGAACTGATGTTTAAAAACATAACCCAATTTGGATTGGTTCAGCCTTTTTAGAAACAGCAGGAAAATAAAAAACATGAGTTGATTATTCCTCAAAAACTGGAGCCAAGATTCTTTGGAATGCTCTAAAACATTGTTCAGTTCCCGAGATGAGTGATTCAACTCAGACGTGTCCTCTTTGGGGTTGGGTATTTATTTGTTTGCTGTTGGCAGGGAAATGGCAATGAGAAAGAGAGCCATTATTATGGGTATTTGACTTTTATACAGCTTCAGAAAAGCTTATATACTACCCATGAAATTTCAAAGGAAGAAGATGTTCATTTTCATAACCAAAACTGACTAGAGTAAAAATCCCAGGGGATGTGAAATGCAGTGTTGACAGATCTTTGAACTTTCAGCAACTCTGAAACTTGATTTTTCTCTCCCCCCCTTCCTCCAATTATTTTTATAAATGAATACATTTTGTTTTGACATGTACCAACACATTCTTCAAAATGTAATTTCCCTGAAAACAATTAAACAAAGCTGCTTAATTGCATGATTATCATCAAGAGTACAGAATACTTCTTCCCTATTTTAGGTTACCAATAAGTAACAGAAATCATAGGCACTCAAATGTCAATAATTTGATCCCAATGCTGTTGTCCTTATAGCTGAGTTTAGCTACTTTTCAGTATTTTTCTTAAGAACTCATTAACTATTCAGAAATTTAGTTTTCTCCCTACTATTGAAACTAGGGTGAGACATTTGGCTACCCCAGCCTAAGCCTGAAAATTGTACAACTGTTGAAGCATGAATCTTCATAGTATCACCTGTGATTTGACTTCTCCCTGATTCAATCCCTTTGGGCCATGGAATAGAGGATTTTCTGACATTTAAAAATATACTTTTATGATGCCACCCCTATGGGTACTTCTCACAAACAGTCCCAGAACTTTAGATATCATCTGCTCTAATACTCTAATCTTACAAGATGAAATAAGGAAGATTCATTTATGAGTTCAGATCACACAGTTAATACGTATCAGACCTAGGACTCAGGTTCAGCTTATTCTTTCAACTTCAAGGATTCATCCATACACATTCATTCTATCCCTATATCCTGAGGAAAAGAAGCTAAGGAATTCTCCCCACACATCCAGGATACATACACAATTTCCTCAGTGATCCAAGTCTATATAGATTCTTTGTAGGTTAGAACTGAAAAGCATTTTAATATGGGCAAAATGCACCTATAGCTATTAGTAGTTAAAGTAACTATTAATAAGACCCAAAGCAGGTTTCCTGACCCCTAATTCAATACATTTTTCACTATATCATAGTTACCTTGTCTAAAATACAAAGAACTAACAAAAAGAACAAGACAGATAAAAAGAAGGGATAGAATTGTGAATCAGGGTTATAAATTTAAGTCCCAAATTACTTAGGGACAACAATAGAATATACTTTCCTGGTTCTGTTTCAGTCATTCTCCTTCAGCTAGGCTACAGATCCCCCAACTAACACTACAAAATTCTTAGCTCTGCTCTTTATTTTTTCAAGGCAAATGGGGTTAAGTGGCTTGCCCAAGGTCACACAGCTAGGTAATTATTAAGTGTCTGAGGTCAGATTTGAACTCAGGTACCCCTGACTCCAGGGCCAGTGCTCTATCCACTGTGCCATCTAGCCACCCCTAGCTCTGTTCTTTATGGGATATCCCAAGATTGTCTTTATCAAGGGGAATGGGATTAAAGAATACTGATCATGGGAGTTAATTTCCGGGTTTAAAAGGGAAAGACATGGCTAAATAAACAAGGTATACTTCAATACAAATGGAAAAGGCTAATTGGATTTCTAGTCTGGATCAAGCTAAAGATTTCACAAGGGTAAAGGGAAAAAATCCAGAGTGTTACTAAAGGACATGAAACAGATCAGATTATTGGCCCCCCAAAATGAGGGTAGATCTAAGCAGAGTGGATGAGGAATGGAGTAGGAATAAGGTGTTAGCAAATGATCACTCATTTCCTATCAAATCTTCATCTGAGACAACATCTTTGCAAAGTGGTGAATTACTAGCTGTACCTGGCCCCTCACTCAGAAATGCTAGTGGTACAGTGGGCCCAGACACAGAGAGACCACCAGAACTTTTACAGAACAAGTACATTTACCTATCCAAGACTGTCATCACTCAAAGGTCACCCGAAGCTGGAAGAGATATGCTTTTTCACACCTGCTTTTTAATTTCTTGTACTCTCAGCCCCTATGATTCCAGAATTATGACTATAGTAGGTTTATAGACTCTATATTTCCCAATGCCTCATTGGTGCAGGGATATATATGTGTATGTGACAGCTAATACTAAGGCTGGCATGAGAGCAACTCTGTAATGCTAGCCAGAATGAGCAGGTGTACATAAAATCAAGCTCAAAGCAATTCATTCCTAAATAACTCATATTTCAATATCATTAGTTCAGCTGTTACTTACCCAGCTTGCTTTTGGATATGTCTCCACTGTTCTAATATCATGCTAAGGGAATAGTGAGGCTACTTCAATTCTACTTTTTCACAAAACCATCAGCATCTTATCAAGTCTGATTTTTATCAGGATTGGCTCATGGGCCACAAAATTATAAAATCATTCAAGAGTAATTGGCTTTCCTATATTATTCATTTCATGATCCTTTTCACCTGGTTGCAACAAATCACTATGTCTTCCAGGACCACAGTGATATCCTATTACTCTTTTCTTATAATAAAAATCTCTTCTCAGGAAGATCTCTAAGTCTCATTTACCATGAGATATGAAATGTTTAACTTAAACAGGTAAGGAAAGATAAATGACATAGAGTCAGGAAATCTGGATTATATCTCAATTTGGATACTAGTGGTGTGGCCACTTTACAGTATCTTAAATTCTCTCGTACTTAGCTACCTTGTCTATAAAATAGGGATAGTAATAACTCTACTATTTGCCTCACAGATTTTTTGTTATGAAACCACTTTATAAATTTAAAGTGCTATGGAAATGTGAAGTTATATTTAAAAATAATAAATTTCATGTTACTGTATGAGCCCAACCTTTCATCCATTTGAGATCTATTTTAATGCTAATTTACTATCCAACATATTGTTTATCTTTTGTATTCTTATAACTTCTAAAATTTTACTATGCATTCCTTATCTAATTTAATGGCAAACCTATTGAGGGAAATTGTACCAGTTTCATGCAGAAATGGATCATCTTTTTTATTTTACTACATTACGCAAATGCTTATTTCATAAACTTAATAATTTAAAAGCATTTTAAAAATAAAGAAATGTATACTAAAAAGAACATATTGACTTGGAAAGTCAGAAATCAACATAATCCATTTTGTGTTATACTTTGATTTATTTTGCTGAGCATTTTCCAAATACATTTTGATTTGAAGTTTTAGTGGCCCCTTGCAACTAATGGGCCGTGGGTTTGACACATGTGGTCTAGAACATAAATAACTTTAACCTCTTTGAGAATTAGGTCCCTCTCTATAAAATACTCACCACAATCATATATCAGGACAAGAAAAGGAGGCCAGTCATGTAATAATAATGAATAATTATAGATAGACAGTACAAATGTAGAGCCTGTACCACAAAATATTAAAAATATTAAAAGAACAAGATGAAGATCCCTTTTCCCATTGATGAATTCCTCCTATAACCTCCATTTTGTAGAAGAGTACAGTCCAGTCATGCTTCATCCTTCAAACTTTATTGCCCTGATCCAACTGCCTTTTTTCCTGACTATGAGAATCCTTTTCCATTGGTGATTTCCTCTCATGTATGTGTTCTGTGTGTGGATACATACATGCATATTTTATATATGTATATATATATATATATATACACACACACACACATACATATATATATATGGGAAGGGAAGAATGGGTGGCAATTTTGTCTTTTTCCTTTACCTGTCTGTCATTCCTACATTTTTAAGCTATAGCTGAGAAATAAAAATCCTATTTTCAGATATCATCCTTTTTTTCACTCTCATGTCTACTTTCCCCCCTCTGAATCATTTGGGGCAGGATAAAGATAACACCTATTTCTGAAGTTAAGTTCCATTTTTTGGCCTAGATTTTATACCATTAATAATTCTTTCTATGTTCCCTGTGGTATTATCATTTTGCCCAAATGATTCACTAGAAGTTAGTAATAGTCATATTAAAGAGAACTCTTATTTTTCAATATTGTATGACCCCATTATAAAAATTGATGGTGCTAAAACATAAAAACTAATGAATAAATTAATAAAGGCAGAAATATTAGCTAAGAGCTTTTATCAACTGTAACACAATAAAAATTATAATTAATATGGTATTTATGACAATGCAACTAAACAGACACTAAATAATGAGGTCAAAGAACATATCATTAAAATAATAAACTTATTAAAATTATACAATTATACAACATACCAACATTTCCTTAAAATAAATTTTTCTCTGGCCACTTATATGAGCAAAAGATAGAAATAAAAAAAAATTACTTAAGCCTCCAGCTCCAAAAAAGAACCTAGAACTTCAACAATTAAAGGTTAAAATTATCAAGGAAATCATAAAAAATAAAAGTGAAGATCAACTAGCCATACCAAATCTCAAATTATATTACAAGGTTGTAATCATTAAAATAATCTGATACTTGTTTAGAAATAGCATGGTGGTTAAGTGAAATAGATTAGGTTTACAATTCACAGAAGTAAATGACCAAAATAATCCCATGTTTGAAAAATGCAAAGATCCAAAATTTGGGGACAAGAAATGACCATTTGACAAAAAGCACTAGAATACTGGAAAGCAATTTGGCAGAAACTAGGTATAGACAAATATCTAACACCATATATTAAGAGGAAATCAAAAATAGGGACATGATTTAAACATAAAGGGGTATATCATATACAAATTAGGGGAGTATGGTTTGTTTTACCTATAAGATTTATGAATAAGGAAAAATATGTGACTAAACAAGAAGCAGAGAGCAGTATGGGTTATAAAATGGATAATTCTTATTATAGTAAACTAAAAAATGGTTTTCACAAACAAAATCAATGCAACCAAGATTAGAAGGATAGCAGGAAATGGGGGGGAGATTTCTCTGATAAAAGTTTTATTTCTCAAATATAAAAAAATCAGTCAAATTTATAAGAATACAAGTCATTGCTGATTGATAAATTATTCAAGGATATAAGTAGGCAGTTTTCAGAAGAAGAAATCAAACTATTTAGTCACATGAAAAAATGTTCTAAATCACAATTGATTAGAGAAATTCAAATTAAAATAATTTTGAGATATCACCTCACACCTATCAGATTGGCTAATAGGACAAAAAAGGACAATGGCAAATGTTGAAAGAGATATGGGAAAACTGGAAGACTAAAACACTGTTGGTGGAGCTGTGAACTGAATCAACCATTCTGGAGAACAATTTGGAACTAGGCCCAAAAAGCTATTAATCTTTGCATGCTCTTTGATCCAACAATACCACAAACAGAATTTTTTAAAGGGAAAAGGACTCAGCTCTCTTTATAAAGAATTGGAAATTGAAAGGATGGCCATCATGAATGACTGAACATTTGGTGTATATGATTGTGATGGAATACTCTATGTTATAAGAAATGAAAAGTAGAATGCTCTCAGAAAAACTTGGAAAGACTTACGTTAACTGATGCAAAGTGAAATGAGAAGAACAAGGATAACATAGTAACACTAAAAATGTATGATAGTCAATTGTAAATGACTTGGCAATAAAATGATCCAAGACAACTCTGAAAGACTTATGATGAAAAATGCTACCCATCTCCAGAGAAAAAAACTGCTGCAATCTGAATGAAGATCAAAGCATACTTTTTAAAACTCTGTTTTTTCTAGATTTGTTGGTCTATGTTTTCTTTCACCAGATACATAAAATGGAAACATGTTTTGTACATGTATAACCTGTGATCAAATTGCTTGCCTTCTCAATGGGGGAGGAGGCAAAGGAGAGTAAGAGAAAATTTGGAACTCAAAATTTAAAAAAAACAAATGCTAAACATTTTTGTTACATGTAATCAAGAAAAAAATTAATTCAAAAAAGAAAAGCAACAACTTATCCATGTCAAAACTGATTAGCAATTTTAAAAATTGAATAAAAGATAAATTGAAGTGAACATAAAAAGACCACTGAGATGAAAAACTAACCAAAAAGCTGTTTTTAAGGACTAATAAAATATGTAAACATTAGCTTTTTTTAGAAGACAAAAATCAAATTTTTTAAATCAAAAATAAGAATAGAAGGTTCACAACATATAGAAAGAAAATAAATAAAATTACCAGAAATTACTCCTAATTAGACACTTCCCAAAGCAAAATTAGCTACAGTCTTCCCTGGCTGTAATTTACTCCTGTGATCTTGGGCAAAGTCATTTAGCCTCTGCACACCTCACTTTCCTTCACTGTTAAAAAGAGGTGGTTGGATTGATAATTTATGCTTCTATAAATCATCACAAACTAAGATTTACATGAAATGAATAAATATTTTCAAAAATATAGAAAAACCCAGATTAACAAAACATCACCAAGAGATAACCTAAACATAGAAATTAAACAAGCTAAAATTGTCTTCCCAAAGAAAAAGTCATGGACAATATATATTTAAAAATTAATTTTTTAAAGAGCAAATCCTTCTAGTATTGCTGCTGCTATTGTTTTGTTATTATTCAATTGCATCTGATTCTTTGTGATCCAGTATAGGACTTTCTTGGCAAAGATACTAGAGTAGTTTGTCATTTCCTTCTCCAATGGATTAAAGCAAACAGAGGTTAAATGACTTGCCCAGGGCCACACAGCTAATGATTTGAATTGAGGTAATCCTGACTCCAAACCTAACACTCCACCCACCAAGCTATCTAGCTCCCTTATGTTACATCATGTTACATTACTCACTTCCAAAAATAGAGATAGAAAAAAAAATCCTACCAAATGTCTTCTATGATATAATATAATTCTGATATACAAAACAGTTGAAAACATAGAAAAAAATTACAGATTAATGTCACTAATAAATGCTGCTGAAAATATGAAATAAGATATTAGTAAAGAAGCTATATCAATTTATTAAAAAATATACACTATGACCAGATGGATCTATACCAGACATTCACGAATTTTTCAACATTAAGAAGAATATAAGCATAATAAAGCATGTTTCTCCTTAAGGACTCCACCTATAGTTCATCTTCCTGACACCTGGACTACTTCCAGATTCTACCTTCTTCACTTTTTCCTCATCTATCACTTCTCCCCCAAACTCAAACACTTCCACATCCCCATATGTGTTGTCTACCTTTGTTAGAATGTAAACTCCTTGAGGGTAGAAACTGTGTTTGTATTTTAGAACAATGTTTGACTAGGTAAAAACTTAATAACATTTACATAATTCCCTATAATCATTTATCTCATTATCTCTTACAATCGTCCACTCATTTGAATCTGACCATCTTATCATCCCCTTTTTAAAGATATGAAAAATGAAGTAAATAGGTTGAGTAACTTTCCCAGATAATAAGTGTAAGAGTCAGATTTGAATTCATGTTTTCCTAATCTAGCTAGTTGCCAATCCTAATCTATTTAGCTGCCTTGCTCTGTCTGTCTATCTATATCTATGTATCTATCTCCATCTACCCACCCATCCAATCATTAATCTATTGATCCATCTATCTATCTCCATCAAAAATCTATGATTTTGTCAACATGGGATGATAACCACTTTTCTTTATTAGGTTAAATCTTTTAAAGATCAAAGTTAATTAAATTTGCTAGGAAGTTTTCTTAGAATTTTTTGAGGAGTCTTAGCCATTACTTACATTTCCTGCTCCTTCTCTGGTCTCTTCCCTCTCCACACCAACCACCTTAGCCCATCCACTTATAACTTTTCTTTATATTTTATCTTCTATTAGAATGTAAGTTTTTGGAGAGTAGGGACTGTCTTTCTTTTTCTTATTTTTGCATTCCTGCCATTTAACATTGTATCTGGCTTATAGTAAGTACTTAAATTCTCTATCAAATCTATTGTTTTTATAATCAACAAATAATAAGCAACACAGAGTTTTGTATTCTCTATACCTTCAGTTAATTGACTTTAAAATGTGATATACTGAAGAATATAATTTATAAAAAAGAACAATTATGAAAAATTCAGAACAAGCATAGATGATGTATAATAATCCAGGAGGAAATAGAAACAGGAAAACAATGTACATGATGACTGTAATGACATATATAAAAAAAACAACAAAAAAGAAACTGAATCCTGCATAATTATGATAGAGATTTATCTATGAAGACAATGTGAGGAAAATATATCTACTTCTGTGCAAACACAGGGAGAATGAGATTATGGAATATTAATTTGGAATATTAATGAGAATATGGAATATTTGACCATATGGTCAATGGATTGGTTAGTTTCATTAAATTTTCTTTAATCTTTATAAACTATTCAACAATAAGTAATAGTTTGGGGGTAATAAAGGGAGGAGGGATATGTTAAGAAACAAAAGATATCAACTTTTGAATTAAAAATCACTTTGAAAAAGCTTATCTATTCCCTTCTTATCCTACCATCAAATACTTCCAATGTTTGTGTGTAGATTATTCGCATTTAAAATAATGTAGCAATGGGAATCTAAGCATATTGGTAATAATACATATTTTCTCAGTTTTGATTTTTTGTTGTACAAAATGAGCTTTGAGATTACACACACACATACACACACACACACAGAAACACACAAAAACTTTTAAGTATCTTCTATTTTAGATAATTTGAGAATCAATCTTATGATAATTTCACAATTGTGTTGCTCTAGCACTACTGCTACAATTAACTTCTTTAAAATATAGTCTAATCCAAGGGTTTTTCAATTTTTTTCTTGTCTTTTGTGCTGACTCTAATTATTCATGCAGCTCATTAGAGTCTGGCAGTAGCAACTCCAGTCATTAATGGATAAAAGAGCTTATTTTATTAAATTTACATTTTCCTTTTTTCACCCATTCATAGTCCTTCCTGTTTGTCCATAAAGCTATAGAAATAATAGAATAGAAATAAATTGATGTAACAAGCACTGGTAAAAGGCAAAGCCATCTCTATTTACAGATGATATTAGCTACTGGGAGACCCTTAGAGAATCAACAAAACAATGAATCCAGACAATACCTTCAGAAAAGTAGAAGGATACAAAAATAGATCTATGAAATCATTAGCTTTTTTTATTGTTAGTGACAAAATTCAGGAGGGACAGACAGAGAAAAATCTATTATAGACAGCAAAATAAAATATCTTAAACATTGGTGAGTTAACTAAAGCATCCACAAAAACTATTAAAGCAAAACTACAGAACTTTTCTCTATGAATAAATAATACCTAAATAATTGGGGACAGTCAATGCTAACAACTGGGTTATAGAAACATAGAGGAAATTAAATTTCTACTCAAGTTTCTCTGCAGATTTAGTATCATGCCAATCAGATTACCAAAGGAATACTTTGTAGAATTAGTTATAATAATAACAAAATTAATTTGCAGGAATTAAGACATCAAGCTATATGATGAAAAATAAATTAAGAAGGATAGAATTTTGGTGTTACCAGATTTCAAATTAAACTTACAAAGCAGCAATTATCAAAATTGTCTGGTAGCAGATTTTTTGAAAAAAAGAGAAAAGGGGGCGGCTAGATGGCGCAGTGAATAGAGCACCGACCTTGGAGTCAGGAGTACCTGGGTTCAAATCCGACCTCAGACATTTAATAATTGCCTATCCTGTGGCCTTGGGCAAGCCACTTAACCCCATTGCCTTGAAAAATCTAAAAAAGAAAAAGAAAAGGAAAAAAAGGAAAAAGTAGATCAATTGAATATGATAAATAAGTATGAGGAACAAATGTTCATAACTGTCTAGTGCTTTAAAAAACACAAGAATAGAGACTCAAAAAGATACTCTTCAACAAGAACTGTGAAAATCAGAAAACATAATGGTGGAAAAATGGGTTGAGATGATTATCTTATACCTTATGATACAATAAATTCAAAATGAATAAATGATCTAAATATGAAAAATCATTCCCTCCAATTAAAAGATAGAGAAAATAAAAGATTATATATCTCATAATTCTCAAAAAGTCTTCAGCAGGAAGAAAAGGAGAGGTCATAAAAGATAAAATAGACAATTTCAATTATGCAAAATTAACAAGCTTTTGCACAAGTAAAACAGTGCATCTAGAATTAGATAAGAAATAATAATTGAGGGGCAGCTAGGTGGTGCAGTGGATAGAGCACTGGCCCTGGAATCAGGATAACTTAAGTTCAAATTTGACCTCAGGCACTTAATAATTGCCTAGCTGTGTGACCTTGGGCAAATCACTTAACCCCATTGCAATAAATAAATTTTAAAAAAAATTTAGAAAAAGAAATATTCATTGAGAGGGACAGCTAGGTAATGCAGTGGATAAAGTACTAACCCTGGAGTCAGGAAGATCTGACTTGAGTTCAAATCCAACCTCAGACACTAGCTGTGTGGAAAATTATTTAGACCTATTTTTCTCATTTTCTCATCTGTAAAATGAGATGAAGAAGGAAATGGCAAAAATAGCTTTGTCACAAAAACACCAAATAGGTACATGAAGAGTTGGACACAACTTAAAAATTATTTACCAAATAAATTGAGAAAAATATTTGTATTAAATATATCTGACAAAAATTTGACATCTAAAATCTATACAGTATTATACATTTTTTAAACTGAAGATTTATTCTTCCACAGATTTAGAATCTCATAATTTAAGACATCTAGTCTAATCCATATAGATGATAGATAGATAGATGATAGATAGATAGATAGATAGATAGATAGATAGATAGATAGATAGATAGACAGATAGATAGATAGATGATAGATAGATATGTTGGGGACAAATAGTATAAGTCTGATCCTTCCTCTGACCATAATCCCCCAAAGACTTGAAGAGAGCGGTTGAGTGGTTGTGTCCCCACCCTGAATCTTCTTTCCTCCAAGCTAACCATCCATCCCTAGTTCCTTCAATCTTCATGTGACTTGAACTCAAGGTTCTTACTTATCTTAGCTGTCATCCTCTGAACTAGATATCTTATCAGCTTCTTTCTTAAATTACTGTGAAAAAGTGGCAACTTTAGTCTTGAAGTCAAGAAAAAATTCGTAATCATTAGAGCTGTCCAAAAGTAGAATGACCCATCTCAAGCTGTAATGTATCTTGGCACTTCTGCCTTTGGAGGGTAGTCCACTCTCAGGGATTATCATCCCCCAAACTCCCCTGCCCCTATGCCTTTGCATACTACTTATCTTGTCTACTATTTATTCTATTTGTCTTATTGTGAAGCTAGCCTGCTCTGGGGGAGCATTATTCTCCAAACTCTCTCACCCTCTTCTTCCTATTAGGGGCAGAGTCAAGATGGTAGAGTGAAGGCAGGGACTCCTGCAGACTCTCCCCAGACCACTCCAAATACCTTTAAATAATGACTGTAACCAAATTCTAAACTGGTGGAAACCACAGAAGGACTGAGTGAAACAATTCCCCAGTCTAAGACAACTTGGAAGATCCATGGAAAAGGTCTGTTACACTGGGGTAATAAAGGGATGCAGCACAGCCCAGGGCCATGACAGCCACTGGGGCAAAGCAGTTCCAGCCATCCACAGGAGTATCCCAGGGTTACCTGCATCCCTGGGGGCACCTGAGTCCATGGCAATAGAAGCAGTTTCCAGACTTCTCAGCCCAGGGATTACTAAGGACAACTTGGAAAGTCAGTGGGAAAGCTCTGCTGCACCAGAGTGAGCACCAGCCCAGGCCAGGTTAGGCCTCAGTACAGATCTGGCCTCAGGAACCAGGAGCAGGTCTGCTGAACCACTCAGTAGCTACTTCCAGAGTGCTCAGTACATGGATGGTAAGAGAGTTGAGGGAGACTGCAGAGGCAGGACTCTGTGGCTTTGCCTATGCTCAGATCCAGGCTGTAGTCTGGACCTCAGTATTAGGAAAAGGAACTTTACTGCCATACTGGAGCAGGAACCTCCTCACAGCTCCAGGGCAAAGGGGAGTATTTGTGCTCTTCCATAGAGCAGAGCACAGACCAGAAGAGCAGTCAGAGTCTCTCCTAAGATCTTGAAGCCTGGGGGGGTACCCCTAAAGACAGCTGCAAAAACCTTAAAAAGCTTGGGAAAGGTATCCTCCACCTTGGAAGCAGAGCACCACCCTAACAAAGAGCAAAAATCAAGTCATAAGTTAGGGAAATGAGCAAACAACAAAAAGAAAAGGACAATAATTTTGGTCCTATGGGGGATCAAAATACACACTCAGAAGAAGATAACAAAATCAAAGCTTCTTTATCCAAAGCCTCCAAGAAAAAATATGAATTGGTCTTGGGCTATGGAAGAGCTCAAAAAGATTTTGAAAATCAAGCAAGGGAGATAGAGAAAAGGTTGGGAAGAGAAATGAGAGCAATACAAGAAAATCATGAAAGCTAAGTCAGCAATTTGGTGAAGGAGATACAAAAATATACTGAAGAAAATAGCATCATAAAAACCAGTTTAGGTCAAATGGAAAAAGCAATCCAAAAGACCAATGAGGAGAAGAATAACTTTAAAAGCAAAATTTGTCAAATGAAAAAGGAGATACAAAAAGTTCTCTGAAGAAAATAACTCCTTCAAATGTAGAATAGAGTTAAGGGAAGCTGATGACTTTGTGAGAAACTAAGAAACAATAACACAAAATCAAAAGAATGAAAAACTAGGGAAAAAAAGTGAAATATCTCATTGGGAAAACAATTGACCTGGAAAACAGATGCAGGAGAAAACATTTAAAAATTATTGGACTACCTGCAAGTCATGACAAGGAAAAGAGCCTAGACTTCATTTTTCAAGAAATAATCCAGGAAAATTGTCCTGAGATCCTAGAAGTAGAGAGTAAAATAGAAATTGAAAGAATCTACTGATCACTTCCTGAAAAAAAAATCCCAAAATGAAAACTCCCAGAAATAGTATGGCCAAATTCCAGAATCCCAACTCAAGGAGAAAATATTACAAGCAGCCAGAAAGAAACTGTTCAATATTATGAATCAGGATAACACAGGGTTTAGCAATTTCTACATTAAGGGCTTATAGGGCTAGGAATATAATATTCCGGAAGGCAAACGAGTTTAAATTACAACCTAGAATCAACTACCCAGCAAAACTGAAAATCTTCTTTCAGGGGAAAAGATGGACATTCAATAAAATAGGGGACTTTCAAACTTTCCGGTTGAAATGATCAGAGTTGAAAAGGAAGTTTGATCTTTAAGTACAGTACACAAGAGAAGCATAGAGAAGTTGGACAGGAAGGGAAAAACATGAGGGATTTAAAGATGTTGAACTACATGTATTCCTGCATGGGAAGATGATACTGAACTCATATGAACCTTTTCATTTATTAGGGTAGTTAGAAGGAGCATATATGAACAAGGCACAGGAAGGAGCTGAATATAATGGTAAAAAAATAGTATAAAGATGGAGAAATGGGTGAAAAAGGAATGTACTGGGAGAAAGGGAAAGGAGAGGAAGAATGGGCTAAGATATTTTATGTAAAAGAAGCAAGAAAAAGCTTTTGCAATGGAGTGGAAGGTAAGCAGGAATGAATAAGCCTTCACTCTCATCATAAGTGGCTCAGAGAGGAAATAATATATCCACTCATTTGGGTATAGAAATCTGTCTTACCCTTGAGGAAAATAGAGAGGAAAGGGATGGAAGAAAGGGGATGGGGAGGGGTATGAAAGTAGGCAACAGAATATCATGGGAGAGGGTACTCAATACAATACACTTTTGAGGAGGGACAAGGTGAAAGAAGAGAGGACAGAATAAATGGAGGGGGGAATAGGATGGAGGGAAATAACAGCTAGCAATAGCAACTATGGGAAAAAATACTGAAGCAATTTCTCTGATGGATTTATAATTAAGAATGCTATCCATCCCAAAGAAAGAGTTGAATTACATCCATTTTCTTGGAACCTATGACTTCCTAAAGCAGTACAAGATATCAGTAGTTTTTTCCTTTTACTACTGTTTCAATCATATTGAGCCTGCAGTCCACTAAAACTCCCAGATCTTTTCTCCAGAATACTTACCATTTAACCATGCTTACCCTGTCTTCTGCTTATGAAGTTGAATTTTTTTGTACTTATATTCAAATGTATCATGTCACATGTGTTCCTATTGAATTTCATTTTTTCATATTCAAATCAAAGTTCTAACCTACCAAAATCTTTTTTGGGGGGGATCTTGACTTTATCATTCATCATGTTAGCTCTCTCCCTCAATTTTCTGTTATCTGCAAATTTATTGAATCTCCTCATCTATTCTACCATTCCTCTTGTCAGGCTTGTGTTCAGTTTCAGGAACACATCATATTTATCCTCTTTTTGTTCTGTGATCTATAGGATACTTCTATAAGAAAATAACTTCTTCTTTTCCTTTCTTTAATATTAACCCAAATATTCTCTATCATTTGGTTCCTATATTACCTTAGAAGAGTACACCTTATTAGTAGACAATGCTACCCCAACTCTACTTTTAGTTATCCTGTTCCTTTTGAGATGTGAACATGCTACAATATATACCATATAAGAAATTCTACCGAAGAATTGGAGCAAAAGTTATCTTCAAAGGAATATGGCATCAAAAATAATGTGCTGGCGTTATTCTGAGATTGATGGGACACCATTGGATGGATCATGTATTTCATTCTCACAATGTCAAGAGAAAATGAGAAATCTCCCTAGTACACTGGGGAAGGGGAAGCATATATGGGTAGAAATCTGTGACACTGGCAAGAACACACATATTGATGAAATCACAGGTATATTTGAGTACTGGGTTCCACAAATTAACTTTAAATTTTATAAGAAAAGTTACTGAATTATTCCTAAAATTACATACTAGATTCTCCTCAAGGTACTATATATGGTTCAAGGGAGTTATGGACATTATTACAGCAAGAAAAGACCTTCTTATTATGCATATTTTTATAAGTATATAGATAAGGCATTAAGTATTTACTAGAGACATAACTACAAGCCATCAAGACAGTACCTACTTTCAAAGAGCTAACACTCTATATAGAAGGGATTCTGAAAACCATAAAGTGCAAAAAAAACTGGAAGCAATACAATGTCATAGGTAAGGAGAAGGAAATGGAGTCTGGAAAAAGCTGAAGCAAGAGTCAGCTGGATAGTATCTTTCCTAAAAGGTGACTATAGCATGAGAAATGATTTGTGTTAAAAGTTCAGAAAAGGGGTGGCTAGGTGGCACAGTGAACAAAGCACCAGCCCTGGAGTCAGGAATATCTGGGTTCAAATCCAGTCTCAGACATTTAATAATTACCTAGCTGTGTGGCCTTGGGCAAGCCACTTAACCCTGTTTGCCTTGCAAAAAAAAAAAAGTTCAGAAAAACCTAGGTAGACTTGCATAGCGTGATGCAGAACAAAGAAAGCTGAACCAAAATACTCTATAAGATGAATAGAATAATCTTAATAAAGATTAAAAAATAATAAATTCAAAACTTATTTTAAAACAATGGATAATATTGGTCAAAGTTAAAGCCCTCATCTTTTCCTTATTGAAGAATTCCCCAAAGGGAAACTGGCATACATTATCAGTTTCTTTTGGATGATTTTTGCTTAATTGATTTTGAGGGAGGTACTTTGTGGGGAAAGGGGTTGTTCAGGTACATGGTATGAAGTATCTTGTGTCAAAACAAAAAATAATCTTTGTTCAAAGATATGGACAAACACCACATAAAAAAAAGACAAAAACAAGTTGCTACCTACCCTGATAGAAAGAAGATTCAGACTGATGAAATCATTGAAATATCCCTAAATGGGGCGGCTAGGTGCCCATAGTGGATAGAGCACTGGCCCTGGAGTCAGGAGTACGTGAGTTCAAACCTGGCCTCATTCACTTTATTACCTAACTGTGTGACCTTGGGCAAGCCACTTAACCCCATTGCCTTGAAAAAAAAAGAAATATCTCCAAAGTATTGACTTACCAAGATCAAGAATGTGCTTTTGAGATTGAAATTTAATGTTCAACATATTTATTAAGTAGGTGTTGTGTACAAATGGAAAAATACAAAGCTTAAATATGAAAGGGTCCCTGCCTTCAAGCTGCTTGTATTTGCATAGGGAGACATGATATTATACAAACAACTTTCATTTCATAGCAGGGAGCAAAGCAAAGTACTATATGAGGTCTCAGAAGGAAGGTGTTACCCAAAGAGTATCAGAGATAAAGAAGACTTCCTCGACATGGTAATATTTGAATTGGATTTTAAAAGATGGGAAGAAATTCAACAATTGAAGAGGAAGAGAGTCGTAGAAGCATTGGGAATGACAAGAGCAAAGGTTCAGAATAAAGGACCTTAGGACATGTTTGGGGAGAAAAGGAACAGAAACTAGTTTAGTTATTGTTGGATTTTTGGTGGTTGTTATTGTTTTGAGCAGAGATAATGTGAAAGAAATGAAAGAAATGAAGGAGGTCTAATCTACAGGGTAGATGGAAAAGCCAGGTCAATAGATGGCAATTTGTCTTCTTTAGTGTCACTTCATTAATAAAACCATGTCCATTTCTGATCCTGAACCATTTGAAAATGCCATGGACTTTGAAGGTGAGAAATTTCTTTTCTGAGTCTTCAGCTGCTGTGTCTGGAGCTGGGGATGGAGATTAAGGGGGAGGCTACAACACCTGAAGTGACAGGTAGAATCTCCATCTGAGTGGTTTCCCTGGAGAATACCTGCTGGGAGAGAAGTAATATGATCTATGGATGGAAAGAGCAAGTAGAAGCAAAGTTTAGAGAGTTTTGAAAAAAAAGATTTTTAATGATATGGAGTCACTGAAAAGTCTTGTGCAGAAGATTGAGTCTGAATATATTCATGGGAAATAGTGTTTCAGCCGAAGCATGAAGGACAAATTGAAGGCAGGAAGGCTATTGTAATAATCCATTTGGTGGAAATCAGAGCTTATGCTTAAGGAAATGAGCTATGGGAAAGAGTGTTGAAAGATTTAAAATCCTATACAAATGCAAGAAGGAAGGATTTAAGAGTAGGAGCCCAGTAACAAATTTTCCATTAAGAAAAAAACTACCAATGTCAGCTTGTACCATGTTCCAGACTTAAAGGGAAACTCTACTAATTAGAAGAGATTAGGATCAGGAAATTCTTGTCAAAATAACAATAGTCAGGACTCACTAGCTCCAAGATTCTCAAATATCCCTTGGAATC
The DNA here is from genome assembly GCF_037893015.1 of Macrotis lagotis. Lineage (NCBI taxonomy): Eukaryota > Metazoa > Chordata > Mammalia > Peramelemorphia > Peramelidae > Macrotis > Macrotis lagotis. Next base: position 219,541,910 of record NC_133660.1, read on the forward strand.
CCTTTCATCTCTTTTTTGGAAGGACTGTCCTTTTTCAGTGTGTATCTAAGCCAGTGGAGCTAGGTCAAGGATCCAAAGACTTTTCTCCAATCAATCTCATCACCCTTCTTTATCTCAGAATCCCTCTGTCCTTATAATCTACAACAGAAAAGACAGATTTAATTCTGGGTACTTGCAGGATGATGCAAGATGGAAGAGCCTAAGGATTTTAACACTTAAGAATTTTCAAAAATGAGATTTGTCTCACCTCCTTCCCTTCCCTATACAGAGAAAGGTGGGGGGAAATGGCATGTACACATGAGGCACAAACAGTGAGATGTGGTTTCAATGTCATTGGTTTTGCATAAATGTTTTTTCTCTGTTACCAGGGAGGCTTCTGGGGAAAGTGGGAATTGGAAAACGATCTGGTGTAAAACAAAAAAAAAGGCTTCGATAAAACTTTTTTAACAAGTTTTCTCTTATATCATGGTATTCCACCAGACAAAATGTATGTAAAACATTTGGCAAATGTTCAAGTATCCTATAGATGAAAATTGCTATTATAATTATTTAATTCCTACTTATGTTATTGTTTAAGTTATTAGTTATGTCTGACTCTTTGTAGTACTATTTGGGTTTTTCTAGGCAAAGATATGAAAATGGTTTGCCATTTCCTACTTTAGCTCATTTTAGCAATGAGAAAACAAAGGCAAACAGGATTAAGTGATTTACCTAAGGTCATAATCTACTGGTCAATTTCTCCAAGCATTAAACACAGAACTACCTTTATTAGTGATTGGATAAAATATAGACAAGTCACTCTGTCCTACAGTATCCATCCTTCTGAAGAAAATCCCAAGGTTGGAGCTCAGGACTTGAAGTACCTGCTGTTAAGATGTATGTTTATATCTTGTTACTAGAATTAATGGAAACCTAATTAATGAAAACTTTGGATACCAAATGATTACTAGATGATAGCAGGATGGTGTAAGAAAAAATATGGGCTCTCTGAGAGTTAGGAATCCTAGATTTTAGTCCAACTTTGCTATTGTGATAGCAGAAAGAGTCATTTTGGTTTTTTGGATCTGATCTTTCTGTCCACAGACCATGCTCTCCTCTCCAGACTACCATCTCTTCATTTTCCTCTTCCTTTCATTTAATATGTGGATCAATACTGGTGCCCTCATTTAGATTGAATGCCAGTTATATATGTGTGCATGCTATATAGGAAGTAGGTATCCTGAGGGGAATATAGGGGCTCCAAAATGTAGAGGGATTGACAGGGTGTTCTCATCCTTACATTAGTTTCCAATATTTGCCATGTATCTCTGCTTTCATGGGCTTGTTTAAATAACATTACAGATTATAACATCTAGTTTCAACTAAGATAACTGTCACAAAATGGACAACTGACTTAAAGAGGATTTCTGCAAAGTAATCTCTGATATAAGATGATACCAACAATAGGAATCCAAGTGAATAACACAATAATGGCAGAACTACCTCTTCTCCTCCTGGTGAATTGTAGAGCTCCAACTTATGAGGCAAAAACAATGATGATCTACTTCCCCTAATTTTTCATTATTTTTGTTTTAATTCAATTAATTAAAATTCTCAATTTTTTGTTCATGTCATATACCCTTTTGAAAGTCTGGTGAAGACTATGAACCCTTTCTCAGAATGATGTTTTTGATGCATGAAATAAAATTCATGGGATTACAAGGGAAAACCAAGGTCAGTGAAAATGAAGATATGTGTAAATATATGCATACATGTATGTATGTATACACACACACATATATATATATATATATAGTTTGCTTTTTTCTATTCAAGTTCATGGACCCCCTGAATCTTTCACAGAACCCTGTATGACAACTTCTAATCTAATCATATTTGACAATAAATAAGCTCAAAAAATTACAATTATGAAGAAAAAACATTTGATATGTGGACTTACATTCATTACCGTTAACAATGAATAATAATAGCATTTACATTTCACTTTAAATTTTGCAAAGCACTTTATAAATATTGTTTCATTTTATCTTGACAAAAACCTTCAGAAAGGGGTTCTATTATTATCCCATTTTAGATAACAGCAAATTGAGTGGCTTGCCTACAGTCACATAGCTAGTAAGATATTGAAGGGAGATTTGAACTCCAGTCATCTTGACTCTAGGTCCAGAGTTCTCTTTGCTGGACCTAGTTGCCTTATATATTGTGTGTATTGTGTCTTGAGACATTAAGTGACAATATGAAGTCATCAAAATTAGCAGGTTATTGAAAAAAACAAAGATTTTGCCACTAGAAACAATATGTGTAAGCTACTTAAATAATTTGTCATAGCTACATATTTTAAAAACTCTTAGGCTTTTTAAACAGGTTGAAAAAATTAATTTTCTAATCTGTTTAAAACTCTAAATGAAGAGTATTGATGGATCCTGAATTCATTTTGTTAAAGAAATAGAGATTCAAGGCTTTCTGATCAGTTTGAAAGAATGATTGATTGATCACAGGGAAAATGTATATTTTCTAACCAAATTTCAACAAAAAACCTTTGAATAACCAGTGAATGAATGGGATTGAAAATGTGTTTCATGATTTAGTAAGCTTAACAATGATGATTTCTTCCATTTCAATCAGCAAGTATTTTTGTGATATTCTTTGTCATATTTAAATTCATTAAAACCAAATAATGAAGTAAACTGAACTTGGAATCAAAGGTGCTAGTGTATAGAAAGTAGAGAAAACTGTCTATAATAGTACCTGCTTTCCATTGACAAAAAGAATAAGAGTCAAGTGTATACCATTTGGTGAATGTCACAGGCAACCAATTGTTAGATGTACAAATAAGATGAAAAAAAATCAGAAGAGGGGACCAGAGAGATAATGAGGTATAACTCTTTCAGTTACCTTTCCCACATCTTCAACTAGATTATCTAATGAACAACTTTAAGTTCAACATGTGGAAAACAACTCATTATCTCCCCAAAATCCTTCTCTCTTACTATCTCTACTATTACATTTGAGAGTACCATCATCTTCCCACTCCCTCAGGATCACAGTCTCACTATTTTTCATCCCCTCTTCACAAATCCAATCTGTTGTTGAGGCCCATTGATTTTACTGTTTTAAAATCTTTTCTATGTAGTCCCTTTCTCTCCTCTGATACTGCCACTGCAGTAATCCATTCATTCATCACCTTCTACCTGGACGATTACAATAGCCTGCTGATGCACTGCCTCCTTCAAGTTTCTCCCCACTCAAAGTCATTGTCCATCCTTCATTCAGCCATCACAGTGATTTTCTTAAGGTGAAGATCCAGCCATGTCACCCACCTAGTCAATAAATTCCAGTGGCTCCCTCTAAGTTCAAATATAAAATTCTCTCCATGGTGTTTCTCAGTCCTTCATAACCAAGAAATATCCTACATTTCCAATTTTCTTATAACTTATTTCCTGCCATGTTCCTTTTGAACCAATGACACTGGCCTCCTGGATGTTCCACAAACAGCTTCAAGCATTTTCTCCAGCTATTCCTCATTGCTGTAAGGTTCTCATTTCTCATCTTAACCTTCGAGCTTCCCTGGCTTCCTTTGAGTTCTAACCAAAAAAAGAATTCCATTTTCTACAGGAGGCCTCTACCAACCCTTCTTAATTATAGTACCTTCCCTTATTTGATTATTTCCTATTTATCCCTTATCTAGTTGCATATATTAGTTTGCTTGTTGTCTACCCCTTTTGGAAGACAGGGACTGACTTTTGTGTCTTAGTACAGCCCCTCACACACAGCAGGCAATTAATAAATATTTCCTGACTTACTCTCTGACTGTTCCAGGTATAGGACAGATCCATCTGTGCTGGATCCTAAACCATTCTGAAAATGTGAGGGTGGCTCTGGCAAATCCAGAGATATGCTATCAGATTTGGTAAGAAGTGGGGTGAGGGTGAGGATTTGAAGGATGGAGAGAACCTGCTGCTAAGAGTTAACCAGGAGGTTCCATAGTAAGAGCACTGGACTTGAAGTTGGGAGATCTGAGTACTTAGTCTCAAATGTGTCACTTAAAAGTGTAACCTTAAGCAAGTCCCTTAAACTCTGCAAGCCTTAGTTTCCTCATTTGTAGAATTTGAAGAAGGAAGGAACAATAATAATATTTGTGCTATTTACTTTCCAAGAATGTTGTGAGTCAGAGAATAGATGTAAAACAGTATATAAATGGAAGATATTATGAATCATGAGCAAAGTAGATGAGCCTTGCTTATACAGCTAGGACCCCAGGAAATCCACCCCCCACCCCAGTCAATCCATATCCTTTTCCCACCAATTCCATATAAATCATCCCTGGAAAGACAGCCTTTTCTTCTGAGGATGAGCTCAGAATAACAATGTAGACCTTAGCCTAGGATTAGAGGGAAGTAACTTTCTCTTGAATCACTAGTCTATCTCAGGGTGATCTTTATTGTTGCATTTAGGTCAAGAGTTACAACATTTCAGAGCTGTGATAGAAAGAGGAATTTAGTTGCACAGGAAGATTCCTTCCTGAACTCTCCTTTATAAGATGAGAGAGGGAATTGGGCAGGAATGTTTAAGGAAATGAGAAAGTAGTTACGGTTCTTAATTTTCTCTTACAAGGCAGCAACCTGTATGTTGAGAGTGATAAAACTTGTAAAGAATTTTCAAGGTGAAACTTCCTTTACATTAGGTGCACTTTGTGTCTCTTTGCAAAAGTTTTGAACCAATGGAAGCATCTGGGTGATTCTCTCCTAAATATCTAGAATCTTCTGGCTGTGCTTGGTACCTCTTCCCAAGTCCAAGAGTTGGTATTTTAATAAGAGCAGAATTTGTGATGAAAAGGCTTCTCAGATGAAAAGGCATCTCCAGTTATGTTCTTGGGATGGTTCTGGCTCTAAGACTCCATCCCATCATAGAAGGGTGTGTTCGGAGCACCTTGATGAAATCGATGTGAGCTATGAAATCTAGAATTTTATCAAGAATCACTTATCTCAAAGCTATTCACAGCTGAACATTCCTGTTGGTTTCCATCCCCAAAGGAGAGCAACCAGGATCAGGGATAGAATCTAGCAATTTGTTAACAAGAGCTTTCTGGGTGATCCTAGGGAAAATCAGGTCAGGTTGATTTTCTGGAGCCCAGCTTCATAAAGCTGAGTTATGAAGTAAAAGCTATATTCTGAGGCTCTCTATAAAGTCTTTGTGAGTTAGAAAATCCAGTTTGACAGACTTCCTTGCCTTTGGAAATGTGTCTTCCATCAGCTCTGAAGGGCCCCAGGAGTCCAAAACTGTGGATTGTTTATAAGACTAGATGTTTTAACAGAATAGAAAATGTTCCTCAAAAAGATGTCTGGGAGCCCTGCAAATCCTGACTATAAACTTCCAATCAGCTCTGAGCATAAAAGAAATATATAATCTACTCTTGCTCTTATCCTGTAAGAGAGAAGCATCATATCTATGCATGAACTGACTTCAAAACTTCCAAAACATCATTGGTATGGATACTCCCTTCCACAGATGGAGACTGCAACTCCCTTCATATTTTAGTAGACTGTTTTCAAGTTATTATGCCAAAAATATTAATTGCCTTGGAGGCAGCCCATAGGGGTGGAACTTAACTGATCAACAAATTAAAAACTTTAATTAAGCATCTACCATATCAAACCTAGATAGTGAGGTACAAAATTTAGATAAAAATAAAATATTTGCTCTTATGGATATTATATTTTAGTAAGATGATATGACCAATGTAAGTGTACTAAAGAAGTAATACAGAAAGTGGCATGAGAAGCCCAAGGGGAAAGGTCAATACTGAAGAGGTGGGCATAACCTTTCTGAAGAGACATTCCAGATCCCCCCCCCAATTTCTCTTACTGCTATATCCTAAACATCACTGTACCATAGGATTCCTTTATTTATCTTAAACCATTTCCCCTCTCTCTTCAAATGTAAGATTCTTAGTCCAGAAAGAAGATGAGCAATTGATAAACTTCAGTGAAGTTTTGTGAGATGTTGGATTTAATATCTGCTAGACTTGGCAAATCCAACATCCCTGAGCTCTCTATCACATCTCCCAGTTGCTATGTGACAACCTGGGTTCCATCATCCACTTAAATAGAAAAATTCACCTCCTGAGAGTTGTTTTGTTCTTTTTTAATACTGTTCTGAATAGTTCCAATTTTCTGTTTACTAAATTATCAGAAGAAGGCAAGGGTACTAGTTAAAGGCTAATGTGGGATGTAGGTTATCAATCAGTTTATAGGAATTTGATGGATCTCTGATTCTACATGTTTTCAAGCCTCAATTGAAAAGCAAGTAGTTAGTAGTAGCAGCAGCAGCAGTAGCAGCAGTAGTAGTAGTAGTAGCAATAGTAGTAGTAGTAGTAGTAGTTGCAGTAGTAGTAGTAGTAGTAGTAGTAGTAGTAGTAGTAGTGGTGGTAGTGGTACTAGTAGTAGTAGTCGTAGTAGTAGTAGCAGTAGCAGTAGCAGTAGTAGTAGTAGTAGTAGTAGTAGTAGTAGTAGTATTGTTGTGCTTGTAGTAATAGAGGCAGCAAGGTAGCTCAAACAGATAAAGCCCTGCCCTAGAGTTAGGATAAACCAAGTTCAAATACACCTCAGACAATTACTAACTTGGTGTACCTGAGTAAATCATTTCACTTCTGTTGACCTTAGTTTTCTTATCTATTAAAAAAAGGAATAATAGAGACTTCCAGCCAAGATGGTGGAGAGAAGAGAGACACTGTGTTAAGTGCTCCTGGTATCCTGTCAAAAAAAACATGGAAGAAACCTCTTAACAGAAACTCAACCAACATAACCCAGAAAAAGAAGCTAGGAGAATACCTACCAACAAGGTCTGTCTCAGGGGAGCATGGGTGAATTGGGAGTGGAGACCAGAGGGTGAGCACAGGGACTGCAACTGGGGGAAGCCAGAGGACCAGCTTTAGCAGCAGAGGCTTAACCAACTTTAGCCTTTGAGTCTTTGGTCAGGGGGAGGGGAGATCTGCAAGCCTGGAAATCATACAGCTGGGTGTGGAACCTGAGCTCCATACCTTTAGGGAAGCATTCTTCCAAGAACAAACTGTAGCAGCCTCCCCCCACCCCCTCAGGCACAGGGGTGGAATACAGAGACTGGCTTTCTCCCCCAGGGCCCAGCCCATTGTTCAAGGTCAAAGCAAACCCTGTAGTTCCTCCTCACTCCCTCCAGGATTGGGAAAGGGCTTCATTCACTCCAGAGAAAGCAACAAGCACCCCCTACTGGCTGGGCCTTGGAATTACTAAGCCAAGTGAACAAAGCCTCTAGGGTTTTCAAAAGCAAATCTCTGAGAGCCAGCCCCCCCATCACAAGATCCTGGAAAAGTGAAGAAAAAGCAGTGAAAAGGGGGACCCATGGAGAAATATTTAGAAGGATCAGATTCTAACCCACAGAGATCTAGCACTTCTGAGGAGAATATGAATTGGTCTCCAGCCCAGAAAGACTTCCTTGAAGAAATCAGGAAGGAGTTTAAAAATCAATTGGAAATTTTGGGAAAAGAAACTCAAGAGAAAATAACACAGTGCAAGAGAAAATTAACATCTCACAACAAGAAAACAAATATTTGCAAAATACAATTGGACAAATACAAAAAGAAAATCTCTCAAAATTACACTTGGGCAAATGGAAAACTCCTTCAAAAATAGAAAGCACCAATTGAAAAAAGAGCTGCAAAAGGTAAATGAAGAAAATTCTTCTCTAAAAACAGAATCGAATCTGAAACTAATGACTTCATGAGACCACAAGATTCTGTTAAAAAAAAACCCAAAAGATCAAAAAAAAAAATAGGAGAAAAGGTAAAAGACCTCAACAGAAAAACCAATAACCTTGAGACTAGATTGAGAAGGGACAACCTGAGAATTATAAGTCTTCCAGAAAACATTGAAGAGAAAAAAAAGTCTGGACTTAATAGTACAGGATTTAGTGATGGAAAATTGCCCTGATATCATGGAACCAGAGGGCAAAATAGTTATTGAAAGAATACATCAATCCCCTCCAGAAAGAGATCCTAAAACAAAAACATCAAGGAATGTTGTAACCAAATTCTAGAACAATCAGTTAAAAGAAAAAATCCTGAGAGCAGCAAGAAAAAGCAATTGAAACACCAAGAAGCCACAATAAGGATTACACAGGACCTGGCTGCATCAACATTAAGGAATCAAAGGGTCTGTAATGAGATTTTCCAAAGAGCAAGGGAGCTAGGATTGCAGCCAAGAATCCACTACTGGCAGAGCTGAGCCTTCTTCCAGGGGAAAAGATGAACATTTAACAAAATGGAAGACTTCCAAAATTTCCTGATGAAAAGACCAGAGCTAAATAGAAAATTTGGACATCAAACAGAGACATATGAAAAGGTAAAAAGAAAAAAAGGTAAAGGAAAAAAACCCTACTATTCAATAAGATGAAACTGGCTATATTCCTACCTAGGAGAAAGACTCTAATAACTCTTGAAAATTATAACTCTATTAGAGAGAATATATTTAGCCAGAAGTGATGGATACTGATGACTTTTCTATGACTCAGATAGAATGATTTAAAAACAATACCTCCTTAAAAGGGGGGGGGAGTAAGGAGATGGAAGGATGGAAGAGACTGAATGGGATAAATCTCATTACAACAAGAGGTACAAAAAAACCTATTGTAATTGAGGGGATGGAAGGAGGAGGTGAGAACCACCTGAATCTTCATCTCATCAGACTTGGCTTAAAGTTAACTTAGACACACTCAGTTAAGTTAAGAAAGTTACCTTAACTTTCAAGCATCAAAAGGGGGAAAGGGGGAGGGGGGAGAAAAAGGGGAACTAACAGAAGAAAGGGAAGAAGGGGGAAAAGAGAAAAGGGAAAAAAGGGGAAGGGGGTTGATATAAGAGAACAAATACACTGAAGGTGGCAGTATTCAGAAATAAAACACTGGGGAATATGGATAAAGGGAAAAAAGGGGGGAAAATACAAACAGGGGGAAGATAGCATGGAGGGCAATAAAGCGTTAGTATTTATAACTTTGAATGTGAATGGGATGAACTCTCCCATAAAACATAAGTGAATAGCAGAGTGGATTACAAAATCAGAATCCTACAACATTCTGCTTACAAGACATTCATTTGAAGCAGAGGAATACATATAGAGTAAAAGGTTGGAGCAAAATATATTTTACTTCAGCTGAAGTGAAAAAAGCAGGGATAGCAATCCTTATCTCAGACAAAGCAGGTGCAAAAGTAGATAGTGTTAAAAGAGATAAGGAAGGAAATTATATCCTCCTAAAAGGTATCATAGACAATAAAGCAATTTCAATACCGAATATGTATGCACCCAAAGGTACAGCATCCAAATTCTTAGAGGAGAAGTTGAAAGAGCTACAGGAAGATATAGACAGCAAAACTCTACTAGTGGGAGACCTCAACCTCTGGCTCTCAGGTTTAGATAAATCTAATCATAAAATAAACAAGAAGAAAGTTAAGGAGGTAAATAGATTGTTAGAAAACTTAAATATGATAGAGCTATGGAGGAAATTGAATGGGTTTAGAAAGGAATATACTTTATTTTCTGCAGTACATGGCACTTACACAAAAATTGACTATGTACTAGGGCATAATGATCAACTGCAGAAAGGCAGAAATAATGAATACATCCTTCTCAGATCATAATGCAATAAAAATCATATATAATATTGGGCCAGGGAGACATAGACCCATAGCTAATTGGAAACTAAATAACCTCATTTTAAAGAATGAGTGGATCAAACAACAAGTTATAGAAATAATTATTTCATCCTAGATAATGACAATAATAAAACAACATACCAAAACCTATGGGATATACTCAAGGAGGTAGTGAGGGACATATTATATCTTTAAATGCATACATGAATAAATTAGAGAAAGAGGAAATCAATGAACTAAATATGCATAAAAAAATTAGAGAAAGAGCAAATTAAAAACCCCAAATTAAATACCAAATTAGAAATTCTAAAAATTAAAGGAGAAATTAATAAAATCAAAAACAAGAAAATTATTGAATTAATAAATAAACCCAAGAGATAGTTTTTTATGAAAAAACCAATAAAATTGATAAAATTCTAGTCAATTTGATTAAAAAAAGAAAGAAGAAAACCAAATTGCCAGTATCATAAATGACAAAGGTGAACTGACCACCAATGAGGAGGAAATTAAAGTAATAATTCAGAATTATTTTGCCCAATTCTATGCCAATTAATTTGACAATCTAAGTGAAATGGACAAATATTTACAAAAATATAAATTGCCCAGATTAAATGAAGAGGAAAATAAATACCTAAACAACCCTATCTCAGGAAAAGAAATTCAACAAGCCATTATTGAACTCACTATGAAAAAATCCCCAGGGCCAGATGGATTCACAAGTGAATTCTATCAAACATTTAAAGAACAATTGTTTCCAATTCTATATAAACTCTTTGGAAAAATAGGTGAAGACAGAACTCTGACTAACTCTTTCTATGACACCAATATAGTACTGATACCTAAACCAAGAAGAGTTAAAACAAAGAAAGAAAATTATAGACCCATATCCCTGATAAATATAGATGTCAAAATCTTAAATAAAATCTTAGCAAAATGATTACAAGTTATCACTAGGATAATACACTATGACCAAGTAGGATTTATCCCAGGAATGCAGGGTTGATTCAATATTAGGAAAATTTAGTATAATTAATTATATCAATAACAGACCTATAAGAAATCACATGATTATATTAATAGATGCTGAAAAAGCTTTTGACAAAATACACCCATTCCTACTAAAAACAAAAGAAGGTATAGGAATAAATGGATTGTTCCTTAGAATAATAAGCAGTGTCTATCTGAAACCATCAACAAGTATTATATGCAGCGGGGATAGGCTAGAGGCATTCCCAGTAAGATCAGGGATGAAACGAGGATGCCCTTTATCACCACTACTATTCAATATTGTATTAGAAATGTTAGCTTCAGAAATGGGAAGAAAAAGAAATTGAAGGAATTAGAATTGGGAAGGAAGAGACAAAACTTTCACTCTTTGCCAATGACGTGATGGTATACTTAGAGAACCCCCCAAAATCATCTAAAAACTACTAGAAATAACACCTTTAGCAAAGTCACAGGATATAAAATAAACCCTCCTCATAAATCCTCAATATATATATATATATATATATATGATTAGCAAAATGCAGCAGAAAAAGCTAGGAAGGGAAATCCCATTCAAAGTAACCTCAGACAATATAATATACCTGGGAATGTATCTGCCAAGGCAGACTCAAAAACTTTGAAAACAATTACAAAACACTTCTCACACAAATAAAATCAGATTTAGATAACTGGACAAACATCAACTGCTCATGGATAAGCCAAGCTAATATAATAAAAATGACAATTCTACCCAAACTAAGCTACCTGTTTAGTGCCCTACCAATCAAAATTCCAAAAAATTACTTTAATGAGTTAGAAAAAAAGTTGTAAGTAAATTCTTATGGAGAAATAAAAAGTCAAGAATTTCCAGGAATTCAGTGAAGAAAAGTGCAAAAGAAGGTGCCTTAGCCTTACCAGATCTAAAATTATATTATAAAGCATCAGTCATCAAAACTGTCTGGTATTGGCTAAGAAATAGAGTCATGGATCAATGGAATAAACTAGGTGCAATAGCAGGAAATGATTGTAGCAATTAGCTGTTTGATAAACCCAAAGAGGCCAGCTATTGGGCTAAGAACTCTCTCTTTGACAAAAACTGTTGGGAAAATTGGAAGTTAGTATGGAAGAAACTTAAATTAGTCCAACACCTCACACACTCTATACCAAGATAAGATCAAAATGGATACAGGATTTAGACATAAAAAGCAATATTATAAGTAAACTAGAAGATCAAGGAGTAGTTTACCTGTCAGTTCTATGGAAAGGGAAGCAGTTTATGACCAAGAAAGAGATGGAGAACATCATTAAAAACAAACTGGGTAATTTTGATTACATTAAATTTAAAATCTTTTTTTTTTATTTATGGGGTTTTTTTTACAAGGCACTGGGGTTAAGTGGTTTGCCCAAGGCCACACAGCTAGATAATTATTAAGTGTCTGAGGTCAAATTTGAACTCAGGTCCTCCTGACTCCTGGTTCTAAATCCTATGACACTATGATCTATAATACAGTGATAAAAATGCCTTCCCTTCCTCTTTCTCAGGACTATTTGAGAATGGCCCTGTGTTTGGAGGAACTAATTTCAAAGACTCCAGAAGTGATCTGTGTCATCTGCTAATTTTTCAATATTTAGCAGTAAGTACTCTCTAACTATAGGCTTTCCAGTAATTCTCATTGTCACCCCAATAAAAGAGTGCAAACATGGCATGCATATTGGAGGAGTTTTTTTGAGAATATATAACCCCCATATTTCAATATTACATAAAACCCTACTATAATACTTCCTAATGTTTCTCTTTGACTTGGGTTAATTTTGATTCCTTTTGGAAGTTAAAATGAGATAGATTCAGACAAAATTGGGAAGAACTCTCTAAGTTGCAATCTGTTCTTTCCATTTAAAGTGGTATAATTAATATGTATATTGTTCTCTCTTCTGCTTACCTCATTCTGCATCAGTTCGTCTAAATCTTCTCATACATCTCTGGATACTTCATATTAGTCATTTTTTTATATAGCAACACTTCATTATATTCATTGTGACAATTTGTTTTGTCATTTTCTTAATCAATGGACACCTAATCTGTTTCTAGTTCCTTTCAAACAGAGTTCTGAAGAAGGCAGTGAAAACTCTATTTTATTGAAAATGTCCAAAGAGAGGGTAGGTGACCATTATCAAAAAGTTTGTGGATTTCTGTTAATGCTGTTAAGATAGAGGACATCCATGGTCCTTTCAAACCCTTAGATTTTATGATTCTATGATGAACATGGGTCCAGTAGTAGACAATAATCTTTTAACCAAGTGGTTTTTTGGAGAAGGTTATCACTAAAGAACTGGCCATTAAGGTGTGAATAGTTTTGGACATAGTAATTCATGAAGATGGTTTATTGATGTCTAGATGTTCTGAGACCTGGTGAAATACACCCATGACATGAAGCTATAGGGCTATAACTAGGATAGCATACCAAAACTTTGACCCAGGGCAACAGATTTAAAGGGCACTGATAGTATTTGCATGTCATTCAGGAGCAGAGAATGAACAAAATTTATTTGCAAAGTTACCAAAGCTAGCTAACTAAAATAGGATGCTGGTTATGATAAGCTCCCCCTCAGCCTCCCAATTGAAGATGTTCATGTTGCCTACTCTGTATAAAATTTATGGTGTTTGTTGCAAAACCAAAATAATCATAATTACATATCCTTGAAGTACATATTAGAATGCCTTATTCAAGTAGCCAGGGAAAAAAAAGGTATATCTTCAGAAGAATCTTCCACATCATGATGGGCATTTAATAATAGCAACTGAGAAAAACCATTTCTGAGTTTTCAACAAGTCTGAACTATTTCTGTTCAGCAGGAAACCAAATCTCAGGCTCCAGCTTCCTTTGTGGAAGATTATAGAACCCTGGAGTTTTCTAGCACATAGAGAATTTGGCAGGAATACAATATCAAAAGGTAATTTCTGGCAAAACTCTGCCCCCACTGGTCTCCCAGTACCAAGGGTCTTCTCTAGCTTCCAGGGGAACTGAAGAAGGAAAATAAGACAAACATCAGGCTGCCTGATTCCTTTCTCACCTAAACTGCTGGTGACGTCTATCAATAATCCAGATTTCTACCTTCCCATTCCTCCTTGATTTTATTTGTCTTTCAAATCTTTATTTTCCCTGATAGGGAAGTTGGAGTGGAATCTTATGGTATTGAAAGAGCAAGATGAGAATTAGAAAATGAGAATTCTCCCTTTGCCCTGATTCTCTCTGTCTGGTTAATTTTATTTAGAAGTAGAGAATTGCCACACAAGGTACATGAGCAGAGAAGAGGGGATCCAGGAACCAGAACCACAGGATTTTGAAATATTGAGCTGTAAGGGACCTTATTATATTAGAGGTAAATAGAGGTATCAATACACAGAATATTAGATTGATTCAGAGGTCAACCCATTCAATTCTCTTTTCTTACAGATAATCATTATAATCTGGCAAATACCTCAGAAACTGGAGATTGCAATAAATTTGAAACATGAATAAGTAGGATACCACATGAACAAGAGAAGCTGACTCAAGAAAGTCAACAAGCCTTCAAATACAAAATTCTGTAGACATAACCACAAATGATTCTTAGGATGATACAGATAGTCTAAAAAGACTGAAAAACACACAGAGAACTCATGGATCAAAGAGATTTTAAAAACAAATTACAAAAGATAGATAAAAGGTCAGGCAGTCAAAGATGAATACATAAAAGTGTCATTGTCCTGTAAGGGATATGTCTAGAGAAATACAGATCAAATTAAACCAAAGCTGACAATGATTAATAAAGACCAAAAAAAAAGGAAATTTTATTTTTAAATTATCTTTTCTGTTAATTTCTTTTATTTTTATATTATATTTATTTCTAAAATATATTTCTCCCCTCTTCCTTACCCAGAAAGTCAACCATTGAAAAAAATGGGAGAACAGTTATGTGAAACTATCATTAACTAGGTCTGAAAGTAGGTGTAATATTCCACACCCATAGGCCTTCACTTCTCCAATTTGGGGAAGGATATTTTTTTTTCTCAATTCTTTTCTAAAACCAAGCTTAATCAAGGCATTTGTATAGTCATTTTTTTCTATTCTTTCCATATAGTGTTAAAGTCATTGTATATATAGTTTTCCTGTTATTTATTTCTATATCCATTCATCTAAGTTTTCCCATACTTTTCTAAATTCTTCTGTTTTTAAAATCATGCTATGTAGTGATATTTCATTACATTCACGTGGTTAGTCATTTAATCAGTTAATAATATTATTTATTTGTCATTAAAAGTGTTCTTCAGTGTTCCTGAGGCAATACAGTTCACTATTCTTTTGCTAATCAGTTAAAGCTCAGTATATCATCTAACTACAGTACCTATTATCTTTTTTTAAATCTGTGCTGATGAACCAACCCCCTATAGGCTGTCCATTATAGTATGACATTCTTTATCCACTTTGTTTTTATTGAGTAGTTAATTAAGCCAAACTCATTTTAATAAACATGGATCTCATTTAGAAAACTCTGAAATATTTTAGGACTTTAAATAATCAACACAATCAAACAGGAGCTTTTGAAGGACCTCAATATTATTAGGAATCCTTTGATTTGAACATTGTACAAGATATCCTACATAGCAAAAATAAAAACTCCTTTGTTGAGCTTACATCTCCTTGCTTCATACTTCATTTTATTTTCATATTAAAAGTGTCATCAAGAACTGATGCTGAGTGAGATGAGCAGACCCAGAAAAACATTGTACACCCTAACAGCAACATGGAGGCAATGATCAACCTTGATGGACTCGCTCCATCAGTGCAACAATCAGGGACAATTTGGAGCTGTCTTCAATGGAGAATACCATCTGTATCCAGAGAAACAACTGTAGAGTTGGACCAAAGACTATTACTTAAATTAAGAAAAAAAACTGAAATCTTATTGTCATCTTGCTATACTTTGTTTCTTCCTTAAGGATATGATTTCTCTCTCATCACATTCAATCTGGATAATGAAAAGACTGGCAAATTGCCTTCTGTGGGGGTGGGGGAGGGAAGTACAATTAGGGGTAAAATTGTAAAACTCAAAGTAAATAAAATCTTTAATAAGAATAACTTTAAGCTGGAGAAAACAAAGACAAACTTAAAAAGTGTTATAAAAACATGTTACCTTTTTTGTTTCATTTTGCAAGTAATTCTATGTGATTTTGATATATATGCATGGAGACAACTTACTGAAGGACAGTTTTGAAGGTGGGTTTTTGTTCTACTGGTTTGAGTGTGTTTTTTTAAATTATCAACAAACAATAAGCAGGGTGAACTGTATTCTCTGCACTTTTCAGTCAATTAAATAAATATAAAGATGTGTTCTGTCTTAAAAAATTATTTGTAAAAATAACTGTTCTCTTCCTATACTTTCATCAATATCCTCAAAGCTTGTGTATGTTATTCTTGCAAACATGTTTGTGTGTAATATTATACCTGTATCATATATACATGCATATATACGTATATATTATTTCCAATATTATGAGATGGAAATAAAATTTAATTGTAAAATAAAATTTATTGTGTTTTAGGAGATTTCAAAACATCAAAAGATTATTACTATGATTTCAGGTAAGGTTTTGATAATTATATATACTATTTAAAAAGCCAACAAGAAACTTACATTATAGGCACCATGAACAATGAAACAATACAAATATTGAATATATTCATGTAAAATGGTGTGGTATTTATAAGGAAAGCTAAAGAATTTGAAGGAAACTCAATCAAATTAAAAAGATAATAAATTCAGTCAATTAATCAAGAAACATTTATTAGGCACATACTAACTTCCAGGTGCTGTGCTAATTGCTAGTGATACAAAAAGAGGCAATGAAGTATATAGTATAAAGGAAGAAGAGAAGAGATCCTAGAACAGGTCCTTAACTGACCATCATGATTAGAGGGTATGACCTCAAGGAGGATCCAGCAAAGGTGACAGAAGAGGAGCAGTCAGATAGGTAAAGAAGAAAGCCAGGTGAGAGTGGTAACCCGAAAACCTAGAGAGAAGAGAGTATCAGGGAGGGATCAAGAGTGTGAAGAGCTTCAGAGAGGTCAAAGAGAATGAGGACTGAGAAAAGATCATTTGGCAAACAAAAGATCATTGGAAAATTTGAACAGAGCAGTTTCAGTGGAATGATAAAGTCAGAACTCAAATTGTAAAGGATTGAGAAGATAGTGGGGGAGAGAAAAAGTGGAGGTACCTATTTGAGGTGTTTAACTACAAAGGAAAGAAGAGATATAGGATAATAGTTAACAGGGACAGAAAGATCAATAAGGGTCTTTTCTTCAGAATAGGAGAGATGTTGGTATGCTTGTAGGCCATAGGAAATGAGTCAGGAAGGAGGGATGTGAGAGAGGAAGGCAGTATAGAGTTGGTTCAGTGAGGAATCAAAAAAGAGACAAATTAGTGTAGGGCAGATGATCTGGGAGAGAAGGAAGAGTCAAGAAATAGAAAGTCATCGTGTAGATGAAGAGAAGGGTAATGGAAGGGAAGGTAAAAAGCCAATAGATTATGGTTGGTTAAGGGAATTTCCAAAATTTTGAACATGGAAGTGGTACCTTTGTGTGTGATGGCAAGGGTATGACTCTTATGTGGCCAAGGTGGGATAAAGGAAAAGCTTATAGGAAGTGAGTAATTTGAGGAACTGAGTTGTTAGAATATTTAAGGGAGAATCACTATGCTGAAATTCTGTAATAGGAGGGCAGGAGTTAGGGAGGAGAGAAAGATTATAGGGCACATATCTAACACTTTCAAGATAGGAGTTGCTTTGGGGTTTTTAACAATAACCACCGGGATTTTGTTTAGATGTGGATAGTTTGAGTGACTGAAGAAAGGGAAGAACTTGGAAGTGATAATGGGAAGCAGGGAGTATAACAACTTCTCTTCCTCAACTAGTGATCCAAGGAGAATGAGTTTAGCCAATACTGGCAAAGGGTGAGCAGGAAGACTGTTACTGGGGGGAAATTCAGGTAGAGTTAGTAGATGGAAGAAGTGGGAGAGGAAAACAATTTAAGAAGGGAAGTCTGTTGTCTATGGAACAGACATTTTGGGGAGCACAGCGAAAGGGTTAAATATAGTAAAAACATTGAGAAGAGAGGATTGAGGGAGAAAAGAATGAGGAATCAGTGTGGTATAGGACTTGGATGACCTTCTATAAGAGTTCAGAGTCACTGGGATGTGAAAGTGTAACCAGATGTGAGAATGTTCATCACTGAATAAAGGGTGTCACTCTTCCATCCTCAAAGGACAGGAATAATTGGAGAGGAGAAGCCTGAAGGGAAAGGGAAAATTGAACTTCATGGTACTCAAGGTTCCCCACATCCCAATTTGAGAGATTGGGCTGCAACAGGAGGTACTAAAGATGAAAGTGGTGACTTTGGAGAAAATGGGGCATCTCAGGGTGATAGCATCCTGCAGTTTAAGGTCTTCTCACCTAAAGAGTTTGATCATCAGGTGGCAGCAGGAAACGATAGTTTCCCTGGATGGAGGGAAGATGGCTAGCTGGTCCCAAGCAATTTCCTTAGGGCACATGCTGCACAGCCCTATTTCACTATATCACATCTGTTGTCTAAGATCTCAACTGAAATCTAAGAAGATAAGGGGGAAGAGAGTCATCGTTAAGACCTAAAACTTAAAGATCAATTAGGAGAACATTATAAACCTTAATAAAGTACTAGAAAAATAGATTTGATAAACCTATAATGATTATTGAGTGGTGATATTAAATATTTTGCCTGTTTTAGCATCAATTGATATCTTTGTAATAATCAATTATGTGCTATGGTACAAAAAATTCATGAATGGAAAAAAGCAAAAAATATTAAAGGCATCCTTTACAAATTATAATATAGTTTAAATTGTAGACAATAAAGGAAATATGAGTGAAAGAAAGAGATAGAAAAATAATTGAAAATGAATGTGTCTGGAATGGGGAACTGAGCTACTCATTCTGGAGAGCAATTCAGAACTATGCCTCAAAGGCTATAAACTGGGCATTTGACCTGGAAATACCACTGTATCCCAAAGAAATCATAGAAAAGGGAAAAGGACCCAAAAGCACAAAAATATTTATAGCAGCTGTTTTTGTACATGTAGTGGCAAAGAATTGGAATTGAGGGCATGCCCATCAATTGGGAAATGGCTAAAAAAGTTGTGGTATATGAATGTAATGGAGTACCATTGTTCTGTAAGAAATCATGAACAGGCAGATTTCAAAAAAACTGGAAAGACTTGCCTGAACTGATACTGAATGAAGTGAAAAGAACCAGGAGAACATTGTACAAACTGACAGGAACATTGTATGATGATCAACTATGAGAATTTAGCTCTTTTAAGCAATACAGTGATCAAAGACAATTCTAAAAGACTTGTGATAGAAAATATCATCAATATCCAGAGAAAGAAACATGGAATCTGAATGCAGATCAAAGTAGACTATTTTCACTTTATTTGCTTCTGTTTTTTCTCTCTTGTGGTTTTTTCCTTTCTGTTCTGATTCTTCTTTCACTAATGAATAATATGGAAATCTGTTTAACATGATTGTGCATGTATAGCCTAAATTATATTGCTTTCCTGGGGAGGGGGGGGAGGAAAGGGAGGAAGAGAAAAAATTTACAAAAATTAATGTTGAAAACTATCGCTACGTGTAATTGGGAAAAATAATATTATGACTGAAAAAAGAAAATGAATGTGTCAAAAAATCATCAAAAGAAAAAATATTAAAGAGAATTATAAAAAGTAGACAGCATATCAAAAATATATAGGTTGCATCAAAACAATGGAAAATTTTAATTCCATCATCAGACTTTTGCAGAAAAAAATTCAATGCAGCTAGAATGAAAACAACATCAACATACTGGTGGGGGTGGAAATATATCAAACACTGACAAAAATCTGACAGAATATAGTTGATGTGAAATTACAAAACTGAATAATTACCTAAAACAAGTAGTCTAAGTATCTGAACACTTTTCAAGAAAGAAATTCAATAATCATGAGAAAAAATTCAAATTACTCATAATAAAGGTACATTTAAACAACCTAGGTTTCACTTCACACCAATCAAGTCAGAAAAAAAAGGAAAAAGAAGGGGAAAAGTACATGTTAGATGTGGTTTGAGAAGACAGGAATACTAAATCTCTACTGGTAAATTGTGAATTGGCACAAAGATTGTGAGAAGCAGTTTGTAATTATTTTGGAAATGTTCAGTTGTTCATACCCTAAAAGTCAGTGGAACCACCATTCAGTTTATATCCCCAAGGAGTTAATCAGATAAAGAAACATCCCACGTACAGAAAAATAGTCATGGTAGAATTATTTGTAGAAGCAAAAATCTGGACCCAAATTTTTATGATTAATCGAAGACTGGGTTAACAAATTGTGGTACATATATACATACATATATACATATATGTATATGTATTTATATGCCAGAAGAAATCACAAATATGAAAGATTCAGAGAAACATGGGAAGATGAGAATAAACTAATGCAAAGCAAAAAAGTAGAATCGAGAGAACAATATACAGTGAATACATTAAAAATGAAGATAGTATAAAAAGGAAACAAAACTTAAGAGAACATTAATAAAAAACAAACTGGCTGATTTTGATTACCTAAATTAAAAAGGTTTTGCAAACAAAATCACTATAAGCAAGATCAAAAGGAATGCAGTAATTTGTGAAACAATTTTTACAACTAATGACTCTGACAAAGGATTCATTTCTAAAATAAAGAACTGAGTCAAATTTATTAAAAAAACAAGTCATGAGGCAGCTAGGTAGTACAGTGGATAGAGCACCAGTCCTGGAGTCAGGAGGACCTAAGTTCAAATCCAGCCTCAGACACTTAATTGCCTAGCTGTGTGACCTTGGGCAAGTCACTTAACCCCATTGCCTTAAATAAATTAAAAAAAAAACAAGTCATTCTCCAATTGACAAATGGTCAAAGTACATGCAAAGGCAATTCTCAGACAAAGAAATCAAAGCTGTAGTCATATGAAACATTGCTCTACATCATTGCTGATTAGAGAAAGGCAAATTAAAACAACTCTGAGATGCCACCTCATACCTCTCAGATTGGCCAATATGACCAGAAAGGATAATGATCAATGTTGGAAGGGATGTGGGAAATCTGGGACACTAATACATTGTTGGTGGAGCTGTGAACTGAATGAGCCATTCCCAAAAGGAATTTGGAATTATGCCCAAGGAGTAATAAAAATGTGCATACCCTTTAATCCAACAATATTGCTGCTGGGTCTGTATTCTGAAGAGATCATAAAAAAGGGTAAAAGCAACACTTGTACAAAAATATTCATAGCAGCTCTGTTTGTGGTGGCAAAGAATTGGAAGTCAAGGGGATGCACATCAATTGGGGAATGACTAAACAAATTGTGGTATATGAATATGGTGGAACACTATTGCTCTATTAGAAATCAAGAGGGATAGTATTTCAGAGAATCCTGAAAACACTTGCATGAAGTGATTCTGAATGAGATGAGCAGTACCAGAACATTGGATATACTAACAATAATATGGGGTGATGATCAACCTTGATGGTTGCTCACTCCATCAGTGCAATGATCAGGGACAATTTTAGGGGCTCTGTGATGGAGAATACTATCTGTATACAGAGAAGGAATTGTGGAGTTTAAAAGAAGTCCAAAGTTAATTAGCTTCAATTTTGTTTGTTTGGGTTTTTTTTTTAGGTTTTTGCAAGGCAAATGGGGTTAAGTGGTTTGCCCAAGGCCACACAGCTAGGTAATTATTAAGTGTCTGAGGTCGGATTTGAACTCAGGTACTCCTGACTCCAGTGCCAGTGCTCTATCCACTTTGCCACCTAGCCACCCCTTATTTTCTTCAATTTTTAAAACTTGTCTTATGTATTATTTAATTTAGCTATCTCTAATGTTTTCTTTCTTCCTTTTGGAGCTCTTTCTTTTAAAACATGTCCAATTTCCATCTCTGTTTTTCATGGATGCAAATGTAAAGCCCATATCAGATTACCTTTTGTTGGGGGGAAGCAAAGGGAGGGGAAAAAATTGTAAAACTCAAAACCTTGCAAAAAAATTTACTGGTAGAAACTATTGTATGTAATTGGAAAAAAAAACAAATAAAATATTTATATAATAAAAAAGAAAGTATGCCTCTTTTTTTCCACCTAGACTTTCAAATTGTTCATGCCAGCATCTTCAGGTACTCCTGTAGTCCTCTGTAAAATTCCCTGTTCCAGTATATCTGATATAACCTCTCCAAAAATTTTTCCACACAATACTGGCAGAATGACACCAAAAATGAGGATCTCTGATTAAGCTTCCAATTTTCTGATTTTTTTCAGTAGCAAGGTTTATCTCTCTTTCATTCTCTGGCAGCAGCCTCAGAAGAAGTAGGCTTCTTGAAAGATATCTTTAATCAGTAGAATAACACTGAGAAGAATTAATACAGAAATAAAACAGAAGCAGAAAGGATCAGCAAAGAATCATCGAAATCGTTCTATGAGAACTGTGGATATGATCACACCAATACTGCCAATATTGTGTGTCTGTCTATAAATAAAAGCACACCTCTCATTTAGAGTGTCCACAACTGTGTCTGTGCTTGTGATCATGGTGAGAATGATTGTGTCCATGACAGTGTCCATGGTGTGAAGAGCTATGACCGCATAAGTGACAGACTCCTATGGCCATGGATATGAGCTTGGCTAAAGGCACAGACAACAGAACAAGATTTTAAAAGCCTTTTATGGTTTCTGTGTGATACCGCCAAAACCCTTGGCTACTATGTCCAAACTGATGAAGCTCAGGGTTCCTCCTCACTGGTGCCTTCTCTGGAGAACTAAAGAGGGCCCATGATCACAAGGGTCACCTATGGCCCAAGGGGCTCAGGGCTGGAAAAGTCTGACCCTAGAGGGATGATCCAGGCTTTTTCTTATAGTCTCTGATGCATTATAGCCCTATTCTAGATTCCTAGGTCTCTTCAAGAAAAATTACTTTAACACACAAAGATGATATGGGACACCTGTTTTTTTAAACCATAAAAAAAATGCTTAAAACAAATAAGACTTGGGGCGGCTAGGTGGTGCAGTGGATAGAGCACTGGCCCTGGAGTCAGGAGTACCTGAGTTCAAATCCGACCTCAGACACTTAATAATTACCTAGCTGTGTGGCCTTGGGCAAGTCACTTAACCCCATTAGCCTTGCAAAAACCTAAAGAGAGAGAGAGAGAGAGAGAGAGAGAGAGAGAACAAATAAGACTCAGGAATGCTCCTTGATAGATATTCAGAAGTTGACACAATAGCCCATCACTCTAATTTTACTCTCCTGAGAAGCAGAGCAAATTAGGTCCCAAAGAGTGCTGAGGATTTTCAGGGTCCTGAGTTTGTGTGTCCTCTCCAAGTGCTCTTCTGGATGGCTCCCAACATCCTAGAGCACAAACCCAGGGATCCCAACATAGCACTGATCTATCACCCCAAAGTGCCCTCCCTTGGGACAAACCAAAGCACCCTTCTCTCCCTATGGAGCCAAAACCCTTCTCTCCCTATGGAGCCAAAGCACCTTCTCTCCCTGTGGAGCCAAAGCACCTTCTCTCCCTGTGGAGCCAAAGCACCCTTCTCAACCTATGGAGCCAAAGCACCTTCTCTCCCTGTGGAGCCAAAGCACCTTCTCTCCCCGTGGAGCCAAAGCACCCTTCTCAACCTATGGAGCCAAAGCACCCTTCTCTCCCTATGGAGCCAAAGCACCTTCTCTCCCTGTGGAGCCAAAGCACCCTTCTTTCCCTATGGAGCCAAAGCACCCTTCTCTCCCCATGGAGCCAAAGCATCATTCTCTCCCTATGGAGCTGGAGCACTTTTCTCATTCTATGGAGCTGGAGCACACATCCCCCACTCCAGGGAAATTCCCCTGCCCAACAGATCAGGATGGTCCCCCTGATTGCCCTGCTACACACAATGTTCTGAGAGAACACAGGCTTTGTTTCAGGACATTACCTTTGTCTCTGATTGTTTAAACTACTCTCCCTAATTCTTTCCACCCAAATCTTGTGTAATCCCATCATGTCCTAAAAATTCCTAAAGCTCATATCTTACATTAGGGAGAGCCTTCAGAAGTTTGTGGATTTAAAGCAGGAAGAGACTTTACAAATCATCTAGTATGACCCTCTAGTTTTACAGTTGAGGAAACTGAGGAAAAATGATTTTGCAAACTCAGGTCTTCTAACTACAAACC
The DNA here is from genome assembly GCF_037893015.1 of Macrotis lagotis. NCBI lineage: Eukaryota > Metazoa > Chordata > Mammalia > Peramelemorphia > Peramelidae > Macrotis > Macrotis lagotis. The sequence continues at coordinate 219,565,855 of NC_133660.1, forward strand.
CAGCATTCTGGTGAGCTATAGAAGGTTCCTATTAAATTTAAAAAAGCTTCAGATGGTGGCCCTGGGTTTGTATTATGGGTCTGTTGACTGAGTAGCAGTCTAGCCAGGTATAAAGAAGCTTAGATCCAGGAAGAATGATTTTTTTTAACCAAAATGACCTCCAACAATGGTCTAACAAGACATAAATGCCCCCAATCTAGATGAACCAATGGAGAGAAGACTCACAAATCATTTGAAGTATTATCAAAGGTACCCCAGAGGTATTTAAATAGAAGCTGAGTCAGAACTGAAAAGGCGCTAATAAGATGGGAGTTGTTGGGTTGGCATTTCCCACCTGCTGAAATATAGATTGGTATCAGGGCTCCCTGGAAGCTGCTCAGCTTCAGTCCTCACCATGGCTAACTCTTCAAGAGAAAGGAGAGAAGTCTTCCTCATAGCCCCAAGGGCTCAAATAAAGTTTATTAGGTTTTTTTAAAAAACATGGTCTTACATATGCTGAATTTTCAAAACATTGAAGTAAGATATTTTTAATATGTTACTCCAATGTGGATGTTTCTGACTATACTTATTCAGATTTCCTCCTTAGTCAAGAAGGAGTCACTCAGCACCCCAGATACTACAAACAGAAACGTTTCCTGGGTTTCTGAATCCCAAACTATCAGAGATGAAAGGAACTTTAGGACATAGTCCATAAACTTTTAGAATTTAAAGCTGGTTCTTCACATCACATTAATTGGGCAGGAGAAGATGAGGGCAGGGGTTTGGACAGAGCCCATAGTGTGATGTTGGGAGTCATTTTGGCTGGAATCTTGTATGCATAACAGTGAGAGATATGTTTCTGATCTTTAATTCCCTCTTCTGAATAGTAGGGATAGGGAGTAGGAATGGGCAGGCTTAATATTAAGATTCTTCCCAGCTCTAACAAAAATGTTCAGTCTTCTATGTCCTTGATGTGAGTTCTCTTCCATTTCTAGCATTCTGTGTTCTGTGAGAGAAATAAAGAATAAGAAACAAACGGGGCAGTGTGGAACCATAGAAAGGGCCCCAGATTTTCGAGTAAGAGGACTAAAATCCCAATTCTGTAATTTTATATCCATATAACTTTTTAATTTTTATTTATTTTTTAATTATTTATTTTCATCCATATACACATGCATGCTTTCAAGTTACAAAATTTCCCTCCACCCTCCCTTTCTAACCCCATTCCCTCATCAGGGAACAGTCAGATTAGCATTTGATATATATATTTTTGTCCATTGTTGTTACACATATATTTTACACACACATACATATATATATATATATATATATATATATATATATATATATATATATTTCTTAACCAGTACCAGGCAGTTTTGATGATTGTTGGTTTATAATGTAGTTTTACTTGTAGAGCTAGGCCACCTTCCTTTACATTTTTTTGTCAGTTCCCTTGCTATTCTTGCTCTTTTGTTGCTCCAGATGGATTTTGTTACTATTTTTTTGAGCTCGATAAAGTAATCATTTGGTAGTTTAATTGGTATGGCACTGAATAAGTAATTTTGTAATTTTTGACGTGAGTAAGGATTAAGGAAAAGATACATAAGAGATAATTTTTATAAAGTGTTCATCAGACTCAGAAAGGTGGTTTTTTTTTTTCTGTGTGTTTTATTATGTTTTGTTTTTTCTTCTCTGGTTGTGAATTATATAGTTCATAACCAATCAAATACAGTTATCCTAGCTCTCTGGATTGCCAAGAGGAGCTGCTTCCATCAAAGTTGTTCATCTCACAATGTTGTTGTTGATGCGTACATTGTTCTCTTAGTTCTACTCCTTTCATTCAGCATCAGATCCCTTAAGTCATACCATGTTTCTCTAAGATCTAATCATTTATGGTTTCTTATAAAACAATAATATTCCATAGTATTCATGTAGCATAACTTGTTTAGCCAGTCCCCAGTTGATGGGCATCCCCTCAATTTCCAATTCTTGGCCTCTACGAAAAGAACTGCTATGAATATTTTGGAACATGTAGGACCTTTCCCTTTTATATAAATTTCTTCTGGATATAGAGCTAGAATTGGAATTGCTGGGTCAAAAGGTATGAACAATTTTATTGCTCTTTGGGCATAGTTCCATATTGCTCTCCAGAAAGGTTGGATCCATTCACAACTCCAATGCATCAATGCAGCAAAGCATCAATGTCCCAATCCTCCCACAACCTCTCCAACATTGACCGTCTTCCCTTTTTCTCATCTGGGTTAATCCAATAGGTATAAAATGATACCTCACTGTTGTTTTAATTTGCATTTCTCTAATCAATAGTGATTTGAAGCATTTTTCATATGATTATATATAGCTTTAATTTCTTCATTTGAAAACTTCATAGCCTTTGGCCATTTATCAATTATGGAATGACTTGTAAAATTTGATGCAATTCTCTATATATTTTAGAAATGAGACCTTTCTCAGGACTCCTGGTTGTAAAGATTGTTTCCCAGCTTTCTACTTTCCTTCTAATTTTGGCAGCATTGATATTATTAGTGCAAAAGCTTTTTAATTTAATATAGTCGAAATCATTCATTTTGCAGTTTATAATGTGCTCTAATTCTTGTTTGGTCATAAATTTATTCCTTTTCCATAGATCAGATAGATAATTTTTGGGTCTATTAATTTATCTATGGTATTGCTCTTTATGTCTAAATCCTGTACCCCCTTTTGACCTTATTTTGGTACAGGGTGTGAGATTTGAATCTATGCCTAGTTTTTGCCATACTATTTTCCAGTTTTCCCAACAATTTTTGTCAAATAGTGAATTCTTATACAAGATGCTGATGTCTTTGGGTTTATCAAATAATAGATTGCTACAAATTCTTTTGAACCTATCTTAATCCATTGATTCATTACTCTATTTCTTAACCAGTACCAGGAAGTTTTGATGATTGTTGCTTTATAATGTAGTTTTACTTATAGAGCTAGGCCACCTTCCTTGACATTTTTTTGTCAGTTCCCTTGCTATTCTTGCTCTTTTGTTGCTCCAGATGAATTTTGTTACTATTTTTTCAAGCTCGATAAAGTAATTATTTGGTAGTTTGATTGGCATGGCACTGAATAAGTAATTTAATTTGGGTAGAATTATCATTTTGATTATATTAGCTTGACCTAATCAGGAGCATTTGACATTTTTCCAATTATTTAGATCTGACTTTACCTGGGTGAGGAATGCTTTATAATTGTGTTCATATAGTTTCTGGGTTTGCCTTGGGAGGTAGATTCCCAAGTATTTAATGTTGTCTACAGTTATTTTAAATGGATTTTCTCTTTCTATCTCTTGCTCTTGGACTTTGTTGTTCATATATAGAAGTACTGATGATTTATATGTGTTTATTTTATATCCTGCTACTTCACTGAATTTGTTCATTGTTTCAAGGAGTTATTTAGATGATTTTGTCAGGTTCTATAGGTATACCATCTACAAAGAGTGAAAGTTTTGCTTCCTCATTGCCAATTCTGATTCCTTCAATTTCTTTTTCTTCTCTTATTGCTATTTTCTTCTCTTGTTACTACTGCTAATTGAATAGTAATGGTGATAATGTGCATCCTTGTTTCACCCCTGATCTTTGTGGAAATGCTCCAAGTTTATTCCCATTAAATACAATATTTGTTGATGGTTTTAGATAGACACTTATTTTAAGGAAAGCTCTATTTATTTCTAAACTTTCTAGTGTTTTTAATAGGAATGTATGTTATATTTTATCAAAGGCTTTTTCAGCATCTGATGAGATAATGTGATTTCTGTTGGTTTTGCTATTGAAATATTTAATTATGTTGAGTATTTTCCTAATGTTTGAACCAAATCATATGACTTTAAATAATCCTTCTCTTCTCTGTTCCTCAGTTTCCTCATTTTTAAACTAAGGAATTTGGACTAGGGTTCTCAGGACCCTTCCAGCTAGATGTCTTAAAATTCAAATATTAAAACCCCCTCATTTTACATATATATGGAGACATATGTAAAAGGGAGATTGAAATTTGGAGAAGTTATATCTCATGTCCAAGTCCATATGGGTAGCCAACAGCAGAACTAGAATTCAAACTCAAGGCCTATGTCTCCAAGTTCTACATTCTTTCTACTGGGCAAACTCCCTCTTCTATTATCCCATCTTGCAAATGAAGAAACTGAAGTTTTGAGAGAAAGACCCTTGTGATTTCATAAATTTAGGGAACACTTATTTAGGAAACTACCTCTACTAAAGCAACTGTCTGGCAACTTAGACTCTTTAAGAGGTTTGTGTACTGAGACTACTGAATACTCAGAAGTTAAGTGACTTGCCCAGTGCCACATGTCTAAAATGTGTTGGGAGGTAGGACTTGAATCCAAGTCTTCTGGATTCTGCACTGGGTTTGGAACCTAGAGGCAGCAGTTAATTCAAGCCCTTGGAAGGATCAAATCCCTCACAATGTCACTCTAGTTCTTCCAATGACTTTAAAAATTCTAAATGAACTTTTCAAATTTAGTCTAAAGGCTTTGATTGATAGAGGACTTAAGTCCCATGTTTTTCAATAATCCTATTTCTGCTGACTTTGAATAATTCGGGTTTCTCCACATCCTTGAAGCTAAGAGTTGTAAAGAAGTCACCAGCACTTACTAAATCAAAGCCCAAGTTTGAGAGAGAATGAATAGCTGTGATCTTGCATAATTACTTTCCTGGGTGAGGTCAAAAACTGCTTTGGTATTCACTTGGAAGTTACTACTAGAACACAAAATCATCTCCAAATTGCCTGGCTCCACTAAGCAACATATTTTTTTTTCCTTATCTGCCAAGGGATTTTCAAAGAAATTCATCTTTGAAGTCTTAGCAACATGCTTGAGGAAGATGGTAAAAATGCCAATTCCTTTGTCCATCTTGGCTTCTGTCTCTGTCTTTCTTTCTCTGTCTCTCTGTCTATCTCTCTGTCTTTCTCATTCTTTGCCTTTTGTTCTCTGTGCCACAAATATATCTCAACTTGCTCTGTCTCTCTAAAACAATAAAAATTGCCATGCCTTTGTGGCCATAGATTCTTAGCTTTCTATAGTTGTATACAGAGAATGACCAATTGTACTCTTTTGTCACATTGTACTTTCCAAACAATATCAAACTTTCCATACTTCTATAACTTTGCATAATAAGGTAGGTGGTATAATTATTATTCTCATTTCTCAAAGAAAATTGTAAAGTGGGAGAAAAGAACTTGGACAATGACCCACAACTGGTAAGTGGCAGACCTGGAACTTCTAGAATCAAAGAATCCCAGAGCCAAAAGGGATCCTGAGAGGGTCCAGTACAAACTATATCTAAGAAAGAATGCCTTATTTAACACCCCCCCACAATGGGCATCTAGCTTCTGATTAAAAGTCTCCAGTGATAGGGTATTGTTACCACCAAACTGATACCTTTCTACTTTGAGGAAGTTCTCTTTGTTATGAAATTTGCTCTGTATTGACCTGAAATATGCTTCTCTCCAACTTCCATCCATTGTTCCTAGTTCTACCCTCAGAACAATGAAGACCATGACTGCTCCCTCTTTCCAATGGAAGATTATCAAATATCTGATATGAGTTATTATGTCTCCCCTGAATCTTACTTTCTGCAATCTCAATACTCCTACTTCTTTTTACAGAGTAATATGGCACAGTCTCTAAGTTTTTCATCTAGTTGGTAGCTCTGCTCTACCAATGATTTCCCCTAAAATATAGGATATGTTAGAACTGAACACAAATCCCCAGATGTTATCTGACTCGAGTTGCAAGGGCCTATGACTGCTCTCTTGATGGCTCTGTTAATATAACTAAGATTACTTAAGATTTTTTATTTTTGTTTTAACTGTTATCTCATATTGTTGATACATATTGCATTTGTGTTCACAAATCCCCATGGGAAAAAATGAAAAAAAAAGTTATTTGGCACTTACTATATGTCAAGCATTATGAAAAGCACTTTTCCCTCAAGAAACATTCTAATAGAAGGAAATTTGATTGACGTGTCCTTTCTCACCCCAATAGCAGTACAATGCTTGCATATACTATGCATTTAAAAACAATTGTTCATTGATTGATTGTGGTTCTAAAGCTGAAGAATGAGGTGGAAAATGAAATGAATGACTAATCTTGAAGGTTTAGAGATTAGATGTAAGCGGGAAGTGGGGCAAGATGACTAGACTGGAATGGGACAGTGGGCCATAAAACATCCTCACAACCCAAACCCCAAGATGGGAGTTCTGGCAAGGGTTGGGTTGCTCAGGCCTCCAGTAGTCTCTGGTCAGAAGGATGAAGTAATAAAGAGGATGGGAAGAAGATGGCTAGAGCAGAATCAATATATCCTTCTTGGCTTCATTTTATAAACTCAAGGA